>NC_083590.1:8282125-8294625 GCF_027579695.1 Neoarius graeffei
GTCTCTGTGCATGTCTCTCTCTCTCTCTCTGTATGTCTCTCTCTCATTGTGTGTGTAGGTCTCTCTCTCTCAGTGTGTCTGTATGTCTCTCTCTCAGTGTGTATGTAGGTCTCTCTCTCTCTGTGTATATGTCTCTCTCTCTCTGTCTCTCTCAGTGTGTGTGTAAGTCTCTCTCTCTGTGTGTATATGTCTTTCTCTGTGTGTGTGCGCGTGTGTCTCTCTCTCTCTCTCTCTCTCTCTCTGTGTATATGTCTCTCTCTCTCAGTGTGTGTATAGGTCTCTCTCTCTCCCTGTGTATGCCTCTCTCTCTCAGTGTGTGTGTAGGTCTCTCTCTCAGTGTGTATGTCTCTCTCTCTCTCTGTGTGTGTATATGTCTCTCTCTCTCTCTGTGTATATGTCTCTCTCTCTCTCTCTCTCTCTCTCTCTCTCTCTGGGTGTAAGTCTCTCTCTCTGTGTCTATGTCTCTCTCAGTGTGTATGTCTCTCTCTGTGTGTATGTCTCTCTCTGTGTGTGTATAAGTCTCTCTCTCTCTCTCTCTGTGTATATGTCTCTCTCTGTGTCTATGTCTCTCTCTCTGTGTGTCTGTATGTCTCTCTCTCAGTGTGTGTATAAGTCTCTCTCTCTCTCTCACTCTCTCTCTGTGTGTGTGTATGTCTCTCTCTCTCAGTGTGTGTATAAGTCTCTCTCTCTCAGTATGTGTATAAGTCTCTCTCTCTCTGTGTGTGTGTATATGTCTCTCTCAGTGTGTATGTCTCTCTCTCTCTCTCTCTCTCTCTCTCTGTGTGTATGTCTCTCTCTCTCTCAGTGTGTTTATATGTCTCTCTCAGTGTGTGTGTATATGTCTCTCTCTCAGTGTGTGTGTATGTCTCTCTCTTGCAGTGTGTGTGTAAGTCTCTCTCTCTCTCTCTCTCTCTCTCTCTCTCTCTCAGTGTGTATGTCTGTGTGTGTGTGTGTGTGTGTATGTCTCTCTCTCAGTGTGTGTATATGTCTCTCTCTCTCTGTGTGTATATGTCTCTCTCTCAGTGTGTATGTCTCTCTCTCTCTCTCAGTGTGTGTATATGTCTCTCTCTCTCTGTGTGTATATGTCTCTCTCTCTCAGTGTGTGTATATGTCTCTCTCTCTCAGTGTGTGTATATGTCTCTCTCTCTCTCTCAGTGTGTGTATATGTCTCTCTCTCTCAGTGTGTATGTCTCTCTCTCTCTCGCAGTGTGTGTATATGTCTCTCTCTCTGTGTGTGTATATGTCTCTCTCTCTGTATGTATGTCTCTCTCTCAGTGTGTATGTCTCTCTGTGTGTGTATATATGTCTCTCTCTCTCTCAGTGTGTGTATATGTTTCTCTCTCTCAGTGTGTGTATATGTCTCTCTCTCTCTCAGTGTGTATATGTCTCTCTCAGTGTGTGTGTAGGTCTCTCTCTGTCAGTGTGTGTGTAAGTCTCTCTCAGTGTGTATGTCTCTCTCTGTGTGTATGTCTCTCTCTCTCTGTGTGTATGTCCCTCTCAGTGTGTGTGTATGTCTCTCTCTCTGTGTGTATGTCTCTCTCTCTCTCTCTCTCTCTCTCTCTGTGTCTATGTCTCTCTCTCAGTGTGTGTGTATGTCTTTGTCTGTCAGTGTGTGTGTAAGTCTCTCTCTCTCTGTCTGTATATGTCTCTCTCTCTCTGTGTGTATGTCTCTCTCTCTCTCTCTGTGTATGTCTCTCTCTCTCAGTGTGTGTGTATGTCTCTCTCTCTCAGTGTGTGTGTATGTCTCTCTCGCTCAGTGTGTGTATATGTCTCTCTCTCTGTGTGTGTATATGTCTCTCTCTCGCAGTGTGTATGTCTCTCTCTGTGTGTATGTCTCTCTGTGTGTGTATAAGTCTCTCTCTCTGTGTGTGTGTGTGTGTGTGTGTGTGTGCATGTCTCTCTCTCTCTCTCTCTCTCTGTGTGTGTTTGTCTCTCTCTCTCTGTGCATGTCTCTCTCTCTCTCTGTGTATGTCTCTCTCTCAGTGTGTATGTCTCTCTCTCTCTCTCTCTCTCTCTCTGTGTGTGTGTGTGTGTGTGTATGTCTCTCTCTCTGTGTATGTCTCTCTCTCAGTGTGTGTATATGTCTCTCTCTCTCTCTCTCTCTCAGTGTGTGTATATGTCTCTCTCTCAGTGTGTGTGTAAGTCTCTCTCTCAGTGTTTATGTCTCTCTCAGTGTGTATGTCTCTCTCTCTCAGTGTGTATGTCTCTCTGTGTGTATGTCTCTCTCAGTGTGTGTATATGTCTCTCTCTCTCTCTCAGTGTGTATGTCTCTCTCAGTGTGTATGTCTCTCTCTCTCTCTCTCTCTCTCTCTCTCTCAGTGTCTATGTCACTCTCTCAGTGTGTGTGTAAGTCTCTCTCTCTCTGTGTGTATGTCTCTCTCTCTGTGTATGTCCCTCTCAGTGTGTGTATATGTCTCTCTCTGTGTGTGTATATGTCTCTCTCTCTCTCTATGTGTATATGTCTCTCTCTCTCTCTGTGTGTATCTCTCTCTCTCGCAGTATGTGTGTATGTCTCTCTCAGTGTGTATGTCTCTCTCTGTGTGTGTGTATGTCTCTCTCTCTGTGTGTATGTCTCTCTCTGTGTATGTCTCTCTCTCTCTTTCTGTGTATGTCTCTCTCTCAGTGTGTGTGTATGTCTCTCTCTGTGTGTGTGTGTGTGTGCATGTCTCTCTTTCTGTCTCTGTGCATGTCTCTCTCTCTCTCTGTATGTCTCTCTCTCAGTGTGTGTGTAGGTCTATCTCTCTCAGTGTGTCTGTATGTCTCTCTCTCAGTGTGTATGTCTCTCTGTCTCAGTGTGTGTATAGGTCTCTCTCTCTCAGTGTGTGTGTAGGTCTCTCTCTCAGTGTGTATGTCTCTCTCTGTGTGTGTATGTCTCTCTCTCTCTCTCTGTGTGTGTGTATATGTCTCTCTCTCTCTGTGTGTGTATCTCTCTCTCTCTCTGTGTGTAAGTCTCTCTCTCTGTGTCTATGTCTCTCTCTGTGTGTATGTCTCTCTCTCTCTCTCTCTGTGTATATGTCTCTCTCTGTGTATCTCTCTCTCTCTCTCTCTCTCTCTCGCAGTGTGTGTATATGTCTCTCTCTCTGTGTGTATGTCTCTCTGTGTGTATGTCTCTCTCTGTGTGTGTATAAGTCTCTCTCTCGCAGTGTGTGTGTATGTCTCTCTCTCAGTGTGTATGTCTCTCTCTCTCTCTCTCACTGTGTGTGTATGTCTCTCTCTCAGTGTGTATGTCTCTCTTTCTCAGTGTGTGTAGGTCTCTCTCTGTCAGTGTGTGTGTAAGTCTCTCTCTGTGTGTATGTGTCTCTCTCTCTCTGTGTTTGTCTCTCTCTCTGTGTGTGTATATGTCTCTCTCTTGCAGTGTGTGTGTAAGTCTCTCTCTCTCAGTGTGTGTATAAGTCTCTCTCTCTCTGTGTGTGTGTATATGTCTCTCTGTGTGTATGTCTCTCTCTCTCTCTCTCTGTGTGTATGTCTCTCTCTCTCAGTGTGTTTATATGTCTCTCAGTGTGTGTGTATATGTCTCTCTCTCAGTGTGTGTGTATGTCTCTCTCTCTCAGTGTGTGTATATGTCTCTCTCTCTCTGTGTGTGTATATGTCTCTCTCTTGCAGTGTGTGTGTAAGTCTCTCTCTCTCTCTCTCTCTCTCTCTCTCTCTCTCTCTCAGTGTGTATGTCTGTGTGTGTGTATGTCTGTCTCTCAGTGTGTGTATATGTCTCTCTCTGTGTATGTCTCTCTCTCAGTGTGTATGTCTCTCTCTCTCTCTCTCTCTCTCTCTCTCAGTGTGTGTATATGTCTCTCTCTCTCTCTCTCAGTGTGTGTATATGTCTCTCTCTCTCAGTGTGTGTATATGTCTCTCTCTCTCAGTGTGTGTATATGTCTCTCTCTCTCTCTCTCTCAGTGTGTGTATATGTCTCTCTCTCTGTGTGTATGTCTCTCTCTCTCTCGCAGTGTGTGTATATGTCTCTCTCTCAGTGTGTGTATATGTCTCTCTCTCTGTATGTATGTCTCTCTCTCTCAGTGTGTATGTCTCTCTGTGTGTGTATATATGTCTCTCTCTCAGTGTGTATGTCTCTCTGTGTGTGTATATATGTCTCTCTCTCTCTCAGTGTGTGTATATGTTTCTCTCTCTCAGTGTGTGTATATGTCTCTCTCTCTCTCAGTGTGTATATGTCTCTCTCTCTCAGTGTATGTGTAAGTCTCTCTCTCTCAGTGTGTATATGTCTCTCTCAGTGTGTATGTCTCTCTCTCTCTCAGTGTCTATGTCTCTCTCTCAGTGTGTGTGTAGGTCTCTCTCTGTCAGTGTGTGTGTAAGTCTCTCTCAGTGTGTATGTCTCTCTCTGTGTGTATGTCTCTCTCTCTCTGTGTGTATGTCCCTCTCAGTGTGTGTGTATGTCTCTCTCTCTCTGTGTATGTCTCTCTCTCTCTCTCTCTGTGTCTATGTCTCTCTCTCAGTGTGTGTGTATGTCTTTGTCTGTCAGTGTGTGTGTAAGTCTCTCTCTCTCTCTGTGTATATGTCTCTCTCTCTCTCAGTGTGTATGTCTCTCTCTCTCTCTGTGTATGTCTCTCTCTCTCAGTGTGTGTGTATGTCTCTCTCTCTCAGTGTGTGTATATGTCTCTCTCTCTCTCTGTGTATATGTCTCTCTCTCGCAGTGTGTATGTCTCTCTCTGTGTGTATGTCTCTCTCTGTGTGTGTGTGTATAAGTCTCTCTCTCTCTCTCTCTGTGTGTGTGTGCATGTCTCTCTCTCTCTGTGTGTGTATGTCTCTCTCTCTCTCTGTGCATGTCTCTCTCTCTCTCTGTGTATGTCTCTCTCTCAGTGTGTATGTCTCTCTCTCTCTCTCTCTCTCTGTGTGTGTATGTCTCTCTCTCTGTGTATGTCTCTCTCTCTCAGTGTGTGTATATGTCTCTCTCTCTCTCAGTGTGTGTGTAAGTCTCTCTCTCAGTGTTTATGTCTCTCTCAGTGTGTATGTCTCTCTCTCTCTCTGTGTGTGTGTAAGTCTCTCTCTCTCAGTGTGTATGTCTCTCTGTGTGTATGTCTCTCTCAGTGTGTGTATATGTCTCTCTCTCTCTCAGTGTGTGTCTCTCTCTGTGTGTATGTCTCTCTCTCTCTCTCTCTCTCTCTCAGTGTCTATGTATATCTCTCTATCTCTCAGTGTCTATGTCACTCTCTCAGTGTGTGTGTAAGTCTCTCTCTCTCTGTGTGTATGTCTCTCTCTCTGTGTATGTCCCTCTCAGTGTGTGTATATGTCTCTCTCTGTGTGTGTATATGTCTCTCTCTCTCTCTATGTGTATATGTCTCTCTCTCTCTCTGTGTGTGTATCTCTCTCTCTCTCTCTCTCTCGCAGTATGTGTGTATGTCTCTCTCAGTGTGTATGTCTCTCTCTCTGTGTGTATGTCTCTCTCTGTGTATGTCTCTCTCTCTCTTTCTGTGTATGTCTCTCTCTCAGTGTGTGTGTGTATGTCTCTCTCTCTGTGTGTGTGTGTGCATGTCTCTCTGTGTGTGTTTGTATGTCTCTCTTTCTGTCTCTGTGCATGTCTCTCTCTCTCTCTGTATGTCTCTCTCTCAGTGTGTGTGTAGGTCTATCTCTCTCAGTGTGTCTGTATGTCTCTCTCTCAGTGTGTATGTCTCTCTGTCTCAGTGTGTGTATAGGTCTCTCTCTCTCTGTGTATGCCTCTCTCTCTCAGTGTGTGTGTAGGTCTCTCTCTCAGTGTGTATGTCTCTCTCTGTGTGTGTATGTCTCTCTCTCTCTGTGTGTGTGTATATGTCTCTCTCTCTCTGTGTGTATATGTCTCTCTCTCTCTCTCTCTCTCTCTCTCTGTGTAAGTCTCTCTCTCTGTGTCTATGTCTCTCTCTGTGTGTATGTCTCTCTCTCTCTCTGTGTATATGTCTCTCTCTCTTTGTGTATCTCTCTCTCTCTCTCTCTCTCTCTCTCTCTCTCTCTCGCAGTGTGTGTATATGTCTCTCTCTCTCTGTGTATGTCTCTCTCAGTGTGTATGTCTCTCTCTGTGTGTGTATAAGTCTCTCTCTCTCTCGCAGTGTGTGTGTATGTCTCTCTCTGTGTGTATGTCTCTCTCTCTCTCTCTCTCTCTCTCTGTGTGTGTATGTCTCTCTCTCAGTGTGTATGTCTCTCTTTCTCAGTGTGTAGGTCTCTCTCTGTCAGTGTGTGTGTAAGTCTCTCTCTGTGTGTATGTGTCTCTCTCTCTCTGTGTTTGTCTCTCTCTGTGTGTATGTCTCTCTCTCTCTCTCTGTGTATAAGTCTCTCTCTCTGTGTGTGTATATGTCTCTCTCTCTCAGTGTGTATGTCTCTCTCTCTGTGTATGTCTCTCTCTCTGTGTGTGTATCTCTCTCTCTCTCTCTGTGTATAAGTCTCTCTGTGTGTATATGTCTCTCTCTCTCTCTCAGTGTGTAAGTCTCTCTCTCTGTGTCTATGTCTCTCTCTCAGTGTGTGTGTATGTCTCTCTCAGTGTGTGTATATGTCTCTCTCTCTCAGTGTGTATGTCTCTCTCTGTGTCTATGTCTCTCTCTCTCTCTCAGTGTGTCTGTATGTCTCTCTCTCACTCTCTGTGTGTGTGTGTATGTCTCTCGCTCTCTGTGCATGTCTCTCTCTCTCTCTGTGTATGTCTCTCTCTCAGTGTGTATGTCTCTCTCTCTCTCTCTCTCTCTCTCTCTCTCTCTGTGTGTGTGTGTGTGTGTATGTCTCTCTCTCTGTGTATGTCTCTCTCTCAGTGTGTGTATATGTCTCTCTCTCTCTCTGTGTGTGTGTATGTCTCTCTCTCTCAGTGTGTGTGTATGTCTCTCTCGCTCAGTGTGTGTATATGTCTCTCTCTCTCTCTGTGTATATGTCTCTCTCTCGCAGTGTGTATGTCTCTCTCTGTGTGTATGTCTCTCTGTGTGTGTGTGTGTATAAGTCTCTCTCTCTCTCTCTCTGTGTGTGTGTGCATGTCTCTCTCTCTCTGTGTGTGTATGTCTCTCTCTCTCTGTGCATGTCTCTCTCTCTCTCTGTGTATGTCTCTCTTTCTCAGTGTGTAGGTCTCTCTCTGTCAGTGTGTGTGTAAGTCTCTCTCTGTGTGTATGTGTCTCTCTCTCTCTGTGTTTGTCTCTCTCTGTGTGTATGTGTCTCTCTCTCTCTGTGTTTGTCTCTCTCTGTGTGTATGTCTCTCTCTCTCTCTCTGTGTATAAGTCTCTCTCTCTGTGTGTGTATATGTCTCTCTCTCTCAGTGTGTATGTCTCTCTCTCTGTGTATGTCTCTCTCTCTGTGTGTGTATCTCTCTCTCTCTCTCTGTGTATAAGTCTCTCTGTGTGTATATGTCTCTCTCTCAGTGTGTGTGTATGTCTCTCTCAGTGTGTGTATATGTCTCTCTCTCTCAGTGTGTATGTCTCTCTCTGTGTCTATGTCTCTCTCTCTCTCTCAGTGTGTCTGTATGTCTCTCTCTCACTCTCTCTCTGTGTGTGTGTGTATGTCTCTCGCTCTCTGTGCATGTCTCTCTCTCTCTCTGTGTATGTCTCTCTCTCAGTGTGTATGTCTCTCTCTCTCTCTCTCTCTCTGTGTGTGTGTGTGTGTGTATGTCTCTCTCTCTGTGTATGTCTCTCTCTCAGTGTGTGTATATGTCTCTCTCTCTCTGTGTGTGTGTGTATGTCTCTCTCTCTCAGTGTGTGTGTATGTCTCTCTCGCTCAGTGTGTGTATATGTCTCTCTCTCTCTCTGTGTATATGTCTCTCTCTCGCAGTGTGTATGTCTCTCTCTCTGTGTATGTCTCTGTGTGTGTGTGTGTATAAGTCTCTCTCTCTCTCTCTCTGTGTGTGTGTGCATGTCTCTCTCTCTCTCTCTCTGTGTGTGTATGTCTCTCTCTCTCTGTGCATGTCTCTCTCTCTCTCTGTGTATGTCTCTCTCTCAGTGTGTATGTCTCTCTCTCTCTCTCTCTCTGTGTGTGTGTATGTCTCTCTCTCTGTGTATGTCTCTCTCTCTCAGTGTGTGTATATGTCTCTCTCTCTCTCAGTGTGTGTGTAAGTCTCTCTCTCAGTGTTTATGTCTCTCTCAGTGTGTATGTCTCTCTCTCTCTCTGTGTGTGTGTAAGTCTCTCTCTCTCAGTGTGTATGTCTCTCTGTGTGTATGTCTCTCTCAGTGTGTGTATATGTCTCTCTCTCAGTGTGTATGTCTCTCTCTCTGTGTATGTCTCTCTCTCTCTCTCTCTCTCTCTCTGTGTCTATGTATATCTCTCTATCTCTCAGTGTCTATGTCACTCTCTCAGTGTGTGTGTATGTCTCTCTCTCTGTGTATGTCCCTCTCAGTGTGTGTATATGTCTCTCTCTGTGTGTGTATATGTCTCTCTCTCTCTCTATGTGTATATGTCTCTCTCTCTCTGTGTGTGTATCTCTCTCTCTCTCTCGCAGTATGTGTGTATGTCTCTCTCAGTGTGTATGTCTCTCTCTGTGTGTGTGTATGTCTCTCTCTCTGTGTGTATGTCTCTCTCTGTGTATGTCTCTCTCTCTCTTTCTGTGTATGTCTCTCTCTCAGTGTGTGTGTATGTCTCTCTCTCTGTGTGTGTGTGTGCATGTCTCTCTGTGTGTGTTTGTATGTCTCTCTTTCTGTCTCTGTGCATGTCTCTCTCTCTCTCTGTATGTCTCTCTCTCAGTGTGTGTGTAGGTCTATCTCTCTCAGTGTGTCTGTATGTCTCTCTCTCAGTGTGTATGTCTCTCTGTCTCAGTGTGTGTATAGGTCTCTCTCTCTCTGTGTATGCCTCTCTCTCTCAGTGTGTGTGTAGGTCTCTCTCTCAGTGTGTATGTCTCTCTCTGTGTGTGTATGTCTCTCTCTCTCTGTGTGTGTGTATATGTCTCTCTCTCTCTGTGTGTATATGTCTCTCTCTCTCTCTCTCTCTCTCTCTGTGTGTAAGTCTCTCTCTCTGTCTCTCTCTCTCTCTCTGTGTATATGTCTCTCTCTCTTTGTGTATCTCTCTCTCTCTCTCTCTCGCAGTGTGTGTATATGTCTCTCTCTCTCTGTGTATGTCTCTCTCAGTGTGTATGTCTCTCTCTGTGTGTGTATAAGTCTCTCTCTCTCTCGCAGTGTGTGTGTATGTCTCTCTCTGTGTGTATGTCTCTCTCTCTCTCTCTCTCTCACTGTGTGTGTATGTCTCTCTCTCAGTGTGTATGTCTCTCTTTCTCAGTGTGTGTAGGTCTCTCTCTGTCAGTGTGTGTGTAAGTCTCTCTCTGTGTGTATGTGTCTCTCTCTCTCTGTGTTTGTCTCTCTCTGTGTGTATGTCTCTCTCTCTCTCTCTCTGTGTATAAGTCTCTCTCTCTCTGTGTGTGTATATGTCTCTCTCTCTCAGTGTGTATGTCTCTCTCTCTGTGTATGTCTCTCTCTCTGTGTGTGTATCTCTCTCTCTCTCTGTGTATAAGTCTCTCTGTGTGTATATGTCTCTCTCTCTCTCTCAGTGTGTAAGTCTCTCTCTCTGTGTCTATGTCTCTCTCTCAGTGTGTGTGTATGTCTCTCTCAGTGTGTGTATATGTCTCTCTCTCTCAGTGTGTATGTCTCTCTCTGTGTCTATGTCTCTCTCTCTCTCTCTCAGTGTGTCTGTATGTCTCTCTCTCACTCTCTCTCTGTGTGTGTGTGTATGTCTCTCTCTCAGTGTGTATGTCTCTCTCTCTCAGTGTGTGTGTATGTCTCTCTCTCTCTCGCAGTGTGTGTAAGTCTCTCTCTCAGTGTGTATGTCTCTCTCTCAGTGTGTGTGTATGTCTCTCTCAGTGTGTGTACATGTCTCTCTCTCTCAGTGTGTATGTCTCTCTGTGTCTATGTCTCTCTCTCGCTCTCTGTGTCTGTATGTCTCTCTCTGTGTGTGTATAAGTCTCTCTCTCTCTCTCTCTCTGTGTGTGTATGTCTCTCTCTGTGTGTATGTCTCTCTCTCTCTCTGTGTATGTCTCTCTCTCAGTGTGTATGTCTCTCTCTCTCTCTCTCTCTCTCTGTGTGTGTGTATGTCTCTCTCTCTGTGTATGTCTCTCTCTCTCAGTGTGTGTATATGTCTCTCTCTCTCTCAGTGTGTGTGTAAGTCTCTCTCTCAGTGTTTATGTCTCTCTCAGTGTGTATGTCTCTCTCTCTCTCTGTGTGTGTGTAAGTCTCTCTCTCTGTGTGTATGTCTCTCTGTGTGTATGTCTCTCTCAGTGTGTGTATGTCTCTCTCTCTCTCTCAGTGTGTATGTCTCTCTCTGTGTGTATGTCTCTCTCTCTCTCTCTCTCTCTCTCTCTCAGTGTCTATGTATATCTCTCTATCTCTCAGTGTCTATGTCACTCTCTCAGTGTGTGTGTAAGTCTCTCTCTCTCTGTGTGTATGTCTCTCTCTCTGTGTATGTCCCTCTCAGTGTGTGTATATGTCTCTCTCTGTGTGTGTGTATGTCTCTCTTTCTCTCTCTGTGCATGTCTCTCTCAGTGTGTATGTCTCTCTCTCTCTCTCTCTCTCTGTGTGTGTGTGTATGTCTCTCTCTCTGTGTATGTCTCTCTCTCTCTGTGTGTATATGTCTCTCTCTCAGTGTGTGTAAGTCTCTCTCTCTCTGTGTGTATGTCTCTCTGTGTGTATGTCTCTCTCTCTCAGTGTGTATGTCTCTCTCTGTGTATGTCTCTCTCAGTGTGTGTATATGTCTCTCTCTCAGTGTGTATGTCTCTCTCAGTGTGTATGTCTCTCTCTCTTTCTCTCAGTGTGTATGTATGTCTCTCTATCTCTCAGTGTCTATGTCTCTCTCTCAGTGTGTGTGTAAGTCTCTCTCTCTCTGTGTGTATGTCTCTCTCTCTGTGTATGTCCCTCTCAGTGTGTGTATATGTCTCTCTCTCAGTGTGTGTATATGTCTCTCTCTCTCTCTGTGTGTATCTCTCTCTCTCTCGCAGTATGTGTGTATGTCTCTCTCTCAGTGTGTATGTCTCTCTCAGTGTGTATGTCTCTCGCTCAGTGTGTGTGTAGGTCTCTCTCTGTCAGTGTGTGTGTAAGTCTCTCTCTCTGTGTGTGTATGTCTCTCTCTCTCTGTGTATGTCTCTCTCTCAGTGTGTGTATATGTCTCTCTCTCTCAGCGTGTATGTCTCTCTCTGTGTGTATGTCTCTCTCTCTCTCAGTGTGTGTATATGTCTCTCTCTCTCTGTGTGTGTATATGTCTCTCTCTCTCAGTGTGTGTATATGTCTCTCTCTCAGTGTGTGTATATGTCTCTCTCTCAGTGTGTGTATATGTCTCTCTCTCTCTCAGTGTGTATGTCTCTCTCTCTCAGTGTGTGTATGTCTCTCTCTCAGTGTGTGTGTGTAGGTCTCTCTCTGTCAGTGTGTGTGTAAGTCTCTCTCTGTGTGTGTGTATGTCTCTCTCTCAGTGTGTGTATAGGTCTCTCTCTCTCTGTATATGTCTCTCTCTCAGTGTGTGTATATGTCTCTCTCTGTGTGTATGTCTCTCTCTCAGTGTGTATGTCTCTCTCTCAGTGTGTATGTCTCTCTCTCAGTGTGTGTATATGTCTCTCTCTCTCTCTGTGTGTGTATATGTCTCTCTCTCTCTCTCTCTCTGTGTATGTCTCTCTCGCTCTCTCTCAGTGTGTGTGTATGTCTCTCTCTCAGTGTGTGTGTACGTCTCTCTCTCTGTGTGTGTATATGTCTCTCTCTCTGTGTGTATGTCTCTCTGTGTGTGTGTATGTCTCTCTCTCTCAGTGTGTGTATAAGTCTCTGTCTCGATGTGTGTCTATGTCTCTCTCTTTCTCAGTCTGTGTATATGTCTCTCTCTCTCTGTGTATCTCTCTCTCTCTCTGTGTGTGTATGTCTCTCTCTGTAGGTCTCTCTCTCAGTTTGTGTGTATGTCTCTGTGTGTGTGTGTAAGTCTCTCTCTCTGTGTGTGTATATGTCTGTGTGTGTGTGTGTGTGTGCGCGTGTGTCTCTCTCCCTCTCTGTGTGTGTGTGTATGTCTTTCTCTCTCTCTCTGTGTGCGTGTCTCTCTCTCTCTCTCTGTGTGTATGTCTCTCTCAGTGTGTGTCTATGTCTCTCTCTCTGTGTGTGTATATGTCTCTCTCTGTGTGTATATGTCTCTCTCTCTGTGTGTGTATATGTCTCTCTCTGTGTGTGTATATGTCTCTCTCTCTGTGTATGTCTCTCTCTCTCTCTGTCTCTCTCAGTGTGTGTAATGTCTCTCTCAGTGTGTGTATAAGTCTCTCTCTCAGTGTGTGTGTCTCTCTTTCTGTGTATGTCTCTCTCTCAGTGTGTGTATAAGTCTCTCTCTCTCTGTGTGTGCGTGTATGTCTCTCTCTCTCTCTCTGTGTGTGTATGTCTCTCTCTCTCTCTGTGTGTGTGTGTGTATGTCTCTCTCTCTCGCTCTGTGTGTGTATGTCTCTCTCTCTGTGTGTATGTCTCTCTCTCTCTGTGTATGTCTCTCTCTCAGTGTGTGTGTAGGTCTCTCTCTGTGTGTGTGTGTATGTCTCTCTCAGTGTGTGTGTCGGTCTCTCT
Source organism: Neoarius graeffei (assembly GCF_027579695.1). Classification (NCBI taxonomy): domain Eukaryota; kingdom Metazoa; phylum Chordata; class Actinopteri; order Siluriformes; family Ariidae; genus Neoarius; species Neoarius graeffei. The sequence continues at coordinate 8,294,569 of NC_083590.1, forward strand.
CTCTCTGTATGTCTCTCTCTCTCTCAGTGTGTGTATAAGTCTCTCTCTTTGTCAGTG
>NC_083590.1:8302125-8354949 GCF_027579695.1 Neoarius graeffei
TGGCCACGGGGCTCGAACCCAGACCTTCTTGCTGTGAGGCGGCAGCGCTAACCACTACACCACCGTGCCACCCCGATTTAATTAATTTAGCATTTATTTTTCTATATAATTCACTCAGAGCCCTGGTGTGTGTGTGTGTGTGTGTGTGTGTCACACATTACTTTTACTGCTTTAATGACTGTATGTGTGTAAACGATAAAGGTCGGTGCAGTAGAGTAAATAAACAACCCGGGTCTTGGACACAGTGTCAAGGTTGATGTTCGCTCTCTCTGCGTGTGTGTGTGTGTGAGAGAGAGAAAACCAGCGTTTCGCCTCACACACTGAGACAAAACACTTTACTGTCATAACCAGAGAGATTATGTGTACACACACACACCACACCCACTTCCTTGTTTGTCTTTAACAGAAGGTGTGTGTGTGTGCGCGATGTGAATTAGAGTAACAGTTATTTAATAAATGCAGGACGAAGGTCAAAATGGCTGAAAAACCAGATTTAAATCCTGCGAACAATTTGTGAAGCAAAAAAAAAAAAAAAAAAACGTGTATAGATATCTATCTCACCGAACACTTTATTAGGAACACCCCGATATCCACCCGCTGTTCTGTTTTCTGCAGGTCTCTCATCAGCCGATCGCTCGATGCATCAAATCACGCAGATACAAATCAAGAGCTTCAGTTAATGTTCACAATGTTCAAACATCAGAACGGGAAACAGTGTGATCTCACAGTGAAGTGTGACTTTCTCTCTCTCTCTCTCTCTCTCTCTGCGGTCTGGGTGTTGGTTTGAGCCAGGTGAGCATTTTTAGTTTGAGTATTTCCGAACCTGCTGATCTCCTCCTGGGGTTTTCACACACAATCAACAGTCTGTAGAGTTTACACAGAATGGTGCAGAAAACAAAAAACACTGAGTGAGTGAGCGCCAGTTCTGTGGGTGGAAACCAACGCCTTGTTGATAAGAGAGGGTCAGAGATCAGAAAATGGACAGATTGGTTCGAGCTTTTTTTGCCAGGAAGGATATAGTAACTCATATAATCACTCTTTACAACCGTGGTGAGCAGAAAAGCATCTCAGCATGCAACGGAGAGAGAAGAACACACTGGGTTCCACTCCTGCAGCCAAGAACAGGGATCTTAGACTCAACAACAAGTTCCTATTAAAGTGGCCGGTGAGTGTGTTTATGGGTGTGCCTTGGTGAGATTTTAAAATGCATAACAGAGGCTCCTTGTCAGGACGTGTTTAAATTTTTTTTCCCTCTGCCGTAATGTTTACACGGACACACACTGTTTTGGGACAGGAGTATCGCGAGACAGCGTGGTTTCGCTCCAGTTCTCAGTGTTCAGAAGAAACCAGGCCTGTGTGTGTGTGTTCATGAACATTCAGCCAAGCTGAAGTGTAATAATGTGCTCAGACGGCTGCTGAACGCACCAATCACACGGCTCAGAGACTGTCCTCATGGGCGTGGCCTAATATTCTAATGAGCCCTACAGCTGAGACTCCTGTGACGCCACTCGAGCAGCATCGAAGCTCCATGTAGCAAGCACGGGGCACGTCGTAAAACATGGCTGACGCCAGCCAATCAGCTTTCAGCGCTCGGTGGGCGGGGTTAGAATTGATGTATCGTCTCGAATCCTTGACATGGGGTTTGTTTTTGATCTCGTGTTCTGTGGAACTTTGTGAGAACTTCTGAAGGGTGTTTGGACCCCACAGATCACTGGTTGTGTGGACAGCTGGAAAACACACACACACACACACACACACACACACACACACACACACAAAACTGCCAGAGCTTCATTGCGAGACACACCACTACCCTGAGAGATGTATGGTGTGTGTGTGTGTGTGCAGGTGCACGTTCCGTTTTCCCAGTACAAGCATAAAGATCACCTTCACGGCGTTGGGGCGGGTGAAGAAGGAGCCAAAAGAGGCGGAGTCTCCGGTGAAGGCGGTGCAGCCTCAGATCTCCCCGCTGTCAATCAACATCCCTGATAACATCACACACCTCATGAGCCCTCTGCCTTCGCCCACTGGGACCATCAGGTACGTGTACACACACACACGCGCACTTTGAGAACCGTTATTTAAATCCGTCTAAGGACGTTTTGTCGTGAATTTTCCGCAGCCTGACCGCTGAAACCTGTACAGACCGAATAACCAGTAAAATAACTTTCCTCATGTTGGACTGTGATTTCCAGAATTAAAACTAAACCCCATCACTGACTCCACTTTCCAAAACCACTGCGGTCGACACCGAGTGCGATGTCTCGCGGTTAATCATAAAGCCTCGGGAGTGAGTTTCCTGCTCAGACACACACCACTCCGGCGTGTTCCGAGCCGTGTATCTGTCAGGACGCTTTGGAACCTGTGACTGTGATGGAGGAGGCTGAGCAGCGCGATGGAGTTATTGAGTTGGGATTCGATAAATGACGCCACGGTACGCTTCTGACAGAGTCAGACATCTCATCTCATCTCATTATCTGTAGCCGCTTTATCCTTCTACAGGGTCGCAGGCAAGCTGGAGCCTATCCCAGCTGACTACGGGCGAAAGGCGGGGTACACCCTGGACAAGTCGCCAGGTCATCACAGGGCTGACACATAGACACAGACAACCATTCACACTCACATTCACACCTACGGTCAATTTAGAGTCACCAGTTAACCTAACCTGCATGTCTTTGGACTGTGGGGGAAACCGGAGCACCCGGAGGAAACCCATGCGGACACCATGCAAACTCCGCACAGAAAGGCCCTCGCCGGCCACGGGGCTCGAACCCGGACCTTCTTGCTGTGAGGCGACAGTGCTAACCACTACGCTACCATGCTGCCCGCAAATATTTTACAAATTTTAAATTATTTTTAATTATCTTTTTATTTTCCAAAATTATTTTTTTCCTCTTCAGGAAGAAATCCGATGCACGTTTAAGTAAAAATAAAACATTTATGTTTGTAGACGTTAACAATTACTCACCAAAGTCCAAGTTATTATTCCTCGATGTTCACTGAGACTGAAGTGCATCATTGTTTTAGTATAAATACACAGGTGAGCATTTAAAAAAAATCATATTTAAAAAAAAAAAAAACATTTCAAGCTTCAAAAGTAACGGTGCGTCACTGATCTACGCCGAGTCGCATAAACCACTTTCTTTTGAAATAAAAATAAATCCCAGTTCCACCTTCCCTTTGAACAGTTTAGACCAAACTTCAGAGCATCTTTAGTGCTTTTAGGAACAGAATTGTCTTTCATCGTTAGGGCCGGAGGACTGGAGGTACACGGCCCTGTTGTTCTCTGAAGGATTCTTCTTCAAGGCTTGTCCATTTTTGAAATGGTTCCCATGGGTGAAAACTCATGAAATTTGGTACACATGTCAGTCCTGGTCATCGCTCCTCAGAGACGGACGTTTGGCTCCGGGTCTGTCTAGGGGACTCCGTAGTGCCCCCGCATGTCATTGAGACTTTTGCCTGGTGTATACAACCCCGATTCCAAAAAAGTTGGGACAAAGTACAAATTGTAAATAAAAACAGAATGCAATAATTTACAAATCTCAAAAACTGATATTGTATTGACAATAGAACATAGACAACATATCAAATGTCGAAAGTGAGACATTTTGAAATTTCATGCCAAATATTGGCTCATTTGAAATTTCATGACAGCAACACATCTCAAAAAAGTTGGGACAGGGGCAATAAGAGGCTGGAAAAGTTAAAGGTACAAAAAAGGAACAGCTGGAGGACCAAATTGCAACTCATTAGGTCAATTGGCAATAGGTCATTAACATGACTGGGTATAAAAAGAGCATCTTGGAGTGGCAGCGGCTCTCAGAAGTAAAGATGGGAAGAGGATCACCAATCCCCCTAATTCTGCACCGACAAATAGTGGAGCAATATCAGAAAGGAGTTCGACAGTGTCAAATTGCAAAGAGTTTGAACATATCATCATCTACAGTGCATAATATCATCAAAAGATTGAGAGAATCTGGAAGAATCTCTGTGCATAAGGGTCAAGGCCGGAAAACCATACTGGGTGCCCGTGATCTAAGGGCCCTTAGATGGCACTGCATCACATACAGGCATGCTTCTGTATTGGAAATCACAAAATGGGCTCAGGAATATTTCCAGAGAACATTATCTGTGAACACAATTCACCGTGCCATCCGCCATTGCTAGCTAAAACTCTATAGTTCAAAGAAGAAGCCGTATCTAAACATGATCCAGAAGCGCAGACGTCTTCTCTGGGCCAAGGCTCATTTAAAATGGACTGTGGCAAAGTGGAAAACTGTTCTGTGGTCAGACGAATCAAAATTTGAAGTTCTTTATGGAAATCAGGGACGCCGTGTCATTCGGACTAAAGAGGAGAAGGACGACCCAAGTTGTTATCAGCGCTCAGTTCAGAAGCCTGCATCTCTGATGGTATGGGGTTGCATTAGTGCATGTGGCATGGGCAGCTTACACATCTGGAAAGACACCATCAATGCTGAAAGGTATATCCAGGTTCTAGAGCAACATATGCTCCCATCCAGACGACGTCTCTTTCAGGGAAGACCTTGCATTTTCCAACATGACAATGCCAAACCACATACTGCAGCAATTACAGCATCATGGCTGCGTAGAAGAAGGGTCCGGGTACTGAACTGGCCAGCCTGCAGTCCAGATCTTTCACCCATAGAAAACATTTGGCGCATCATAAAACGGAAGATACGACAAAAAAGACCTAAGACAGTTGAGCAACTAGAATCCTACATTAGACAAGAATGGGTTAACATTCCTATCCCTAAACTTGAGCAACTTGTCTCCTCAGTCCCCAGACGTTTACAGACTGTTGTAAAGAGAAAAGGGGATGTCTCACAGTGGTAAACATGGCCTTGTCCCAACTTTTTTGAAATGTGTTGTCATGAAATTTAAAATCACCTAATTTTTCTCTTTAAATGATACATTTTCTCAGTTTAAACATAAACTGAGATGTTTCTATGTTCTATTCTGAATAAAATATGGAATTTTGAAACTTCCACATCATTGTATTCCATTTTTATTTACAATTTGTTCTTTGTCCCAACTTTTTTGGAATCGGGGTTGTAGTTTCACCTATCCGTGTCAAATTTTGTGGGTGTGTGCGGTGCCCCGAGACCAACAGAATTGTAACGTATGTTGTATTAGAGAGTCAGTGAAGGTTCTCAGTCGTCCAGGTCATCGTAAATTGTCAGTGCTAAAGAAGGTGTAGCGGTTCTGTATTGGTGGGTGGAGCACAGAGGACGGCAGGACAGAGATCAGGTTCAAAATAGCGTTTATTGCTACACTTTTCAGTTTCGCAATTCTGAACTCGAACAGACACACACACGACTGGCATCTTGTTCAGGGATCCTTTCTGCTCTCGTTTTCCCTCCTTATATAGGGCGTGGTCACTGGGAAGACACACAAACACAGTTTAATTGCTCTCAGGTGTAGTGATTCTGCCACTTACCTTCCCTGACTCCGCCCTCCTGTCACAGACCGGCGCTTGACCACGCCCTCGCTGCCACATACCCCCACCGCCCGACTCAGGCCGGGCGGCCGTCCGGCCTGCAGCCGACTCCTCCTCCTCCCCCCCCCCCCCCCCCCCCCCCCTTGACGGGAGAGGAAGTCCGCCATGACCATCTGCACTCCCGGCCTGTGGACCACCTTGAAATTAAAGGGCTGGAGTGCCAGATACCAACGGGTGATCCGCGCGTTGGCATCCTTCATGCGGTGGAGCCACTGGAGGGGCGCGTGGTCTGAACAGAGGGTGAAAGGGCGCCCCAGCAGGTAGTACCGGAGGGCGAGGACCGCCCACTTGATGGCCAGACACTCTTTCTCTATGGTGCTGTAGCGCCCGTCACGCACCGACAGCTTCCTGCTGATATACAGGACGGGGCGGTCCTCCCCCTCCACCTCCTGGGACAAAACCGCCCCCAGCCCTCTGTCCAATGCATCGGTCTGCAACATAAAGGGGAGAGAAAAGTCAGGGGAGTGTAAAAGTGGCCCCCACACAGTGCAGCCTTTACCTCAGAAAAAGCCCTCTGGCATTGCTCCGTCCACTGGATCAGATCTGGTGCCCCCTTTTTAGTAAGATCAGTCAGCGGGCTGGTGACGTCCAAATAATTAGGTATAAACCTACGGTAATAGCCAGCCAGCCCCAGGAACTGTCTCACCCCCTTTTTGGTCTTGGGCCTCGGGCAGGCCGCAATTGCTGCCGTCTTATTAATTTGGGGACGCACCTGCCCGTTGCCCAAGTGGAAGCCCAGATACCGTACTTCCACCCGCCCAGTCGCACACTTCTTTGGGTTGGCTGTGAGCCCCGCTCGCCTCAGCGACCTAAGGACGGCCCTTAGATGTTTGAGGTGCCTCGGCCAGTCATTACTATAGATGATGATGTCATCTAGGTAAGCGGCCGCATACGTGGCGTGGGGGTGGAGGACCCTGTCCATCAGCCGCTGAAACGTAGTGGGCGCCCCAAACAGCCCAAAAGGAAGTGTGATGAATTGGTGTAATCCGAACGGTGTGGAAAAGGCCATTTTTTCTCGGGATAGAGGAGTCAAGGGGATCTGCCAGTATCCCTTTGTCAGATCCAGTGCCGAATAAAAGTGAGCCATGCCTAGTCGATCGAGCAACTCATCAATCCGAGGCATTGGGTACGCATCAAATTTAGACACCGCGTTGACTTTTCTATAGTCCACACAGAACCGGACTGACCCGTCGGCCTTGGGTACCAAGACCACCGGGCTGCTCCAGTCACTGTGGGACTCCTCGACGATGCCCATTTCGAGCATGGCCTCGAGTTCTTCCCGAACCACCTTTTTTTTGTGTTTGGGTAGCCTGTAAGGGCGGCTATGCTCTACCACTCCCGGGGGCGTCTCTATGTGGTGCTCTATGAGGTTAGTGCGACCGGGCAGGGGCGAGAACACATCCGAAAACTCGGTCTGCAACTGGGCGACCTCCGCGAGCTGGGTCGGGGAGAGGTGGTCTCCACAGGGGACCGGAGCGATACCCGACGCCAATGCCCCTTTTTGAACCTCCGGCCCCAGCTCCGCCTTCTCCGGAACCACCGACACCAACGCCACGGGGACCTCCTCATTCCAGAGTTTAAGCAGATTGAGGTGGTAAATCTGTAGCGCCCCACCCCTGTCCGTTCGCCTCACCTCATAGTTGACGTCCCCAACTCGCCGTGTGACCTCAAAGGGTCCTTGCCACTTGGCGACCAATTTGGAGCTCAATGTGGGCAACAGTACGAGTACTTTATCTCCCGGTGCAAACTCTCTAAGGCGCGTACCCTTGTTGTACAGGCGGGTTTGCCGTTCTTGGGCCTGCTGCAAATTCTCCTGGGCTAAGTGGGTGAGGGTGTGGAGTTTTGCGCGCAGGTCCATAACGTATTGAATTTCGTTCTTGCTTTGTGAAGGTCCCTCCTCCCAATTTTCCCGCAGCACATCTAGAATGCCACACGGCTTACGCCCATATAATAATTCGAATGGGGAGAACCCCGTGGAGGCTTGGGGGACCTCTCGCACTGAAAACAGCAAGGGCTCGAGCCACTTATCCCAATTACGTGCGTCCTCACTTACGAATTTTTAAATTATATTTTTAAGGGTGCGGTTGAACCGTTCAACTAAGCCATCCGTTTGTGGGTGATACATGCTGGTGCGGATCGGCTTAATCCCCAATAACCCATGCAGTTCGCGCAGTGTCCGTGACATAAACGTGGTGCCTTGATCAGTCAGAATCTCTTTCGGGATTCCAACTCGGGAGATAACGTGGAAGAGCGCCTCCGCAATACTGCGTGCTGAGATATTGCGCAGAGGCACTGCTTCCGGGTATCGTGTTGCATAGTCCACCAGAACTAATATAAAGCGGTACCCTCGTGCTGACCGATCTAATGACCCGACGAGATCCATCCCAACTCTTTCAAACGGGGTCTCAATTAAAGGTAGAGGGCGCAAAGGCGCTTTTGGAATGGCCGCTGGATTTACTAACTGGCATTCGCGGCACGCCGTACACCACCTACAAACATCGCCGCGAATCCCCGGCCAATAGAATCAGGCCATTATTCGGGCTAGTGTCTTATCCTGCCCTAAGTGTCCAGCTATGGGATTAAAGTGAGCCGCCTGGAATACCAATTCCCGGCGGCTCTTTGGAATTAAAAGTTGCGTGACTCGCTCTTTAGTTTGAGTGTCCTGCGTCACTCAGTATAACCTATCCTTCATAATCGCAAAGTAGGGGAAGGATGGGGTGGCGTTCGGCTGGAGCGTTTGACCATCGATTACTCTCACTTGGTCAAACGCATGCCGCAGAGTCTCGTCTCGCGATTGCTCTAATGGGAAATCTGCGAGGGCTTCCCCAATAGAGAGAGGAGGGGCCGGCGGCTCCTCACTCTGATGCGGAGATGATGTAGACGGCTGTGACAGCTGCTCCCGCCAAAGCGACACCGGGACCTCCCCCTGCTAAATGGCAGGACCCACTCTCTACTAAGCGTGTCATTAAATCCCGGAATCCCGGCCAATCAGTCCCCAAAATTAAAGAGTGGGTAAGGCGAGGATTAACCGCCGCCTTCACTATAAATTTTTCCCCTCGAAAAAAAATGTGGACCAACACCGAAGGGTAGCTGTGAACGTCCCCGTGCACACACAACACCTTCACCCCCTGTGCTACCCCCAATGCCTCGTTTTGCACCAGGCTTTGGTGAATTGAGGTCTGATTAATACTGGAATCCACCAACGCCTGATATGTATCCCCTTGGATACTCACCGGTATGCGATACACTCCGGCCTGATTGAGGGCGGCTTCTGGCGCATCAGGGATCCGAACCACCGCGCCCACCTCCATTGCCGTGCACTGCTGTTGGAGGTGGCCCGGTTCCCCGCAGTGCCAGCAAACCGGCCCGGGCTTTCCCTCTGCACCGGTGTTCTGGGGCTCACTCACCTGACGGGGGGGAGAGACAGACACAGAAGGGAGAAATGGGAGGGCACCGCGGGTGCGGCGGGCCGGCTGGGGTGGTGCCGGCCCCCGCCTTCGCGGTGGGGGAATGGGGCGAGGACGGGACACAGGAGGAGGGAGAGAGAGAAGAGAAGAGGCGGTCTGCTGTCCTGCCGCTGGAACAGCCGCCCAATGGTCCTCCGCCAGCTCGATGGCCTGATCCAGTGACGCCGGGCGGTGGCACTGGACCCACTCTGTGGTTCCTGCTGGCAAGCGCGCAACGAACTGCTCCAGCACCACCTGATCGATGATCTCCTCGGCGTCACGGTTGTTGGCCCTCAGCCACCACCAGCAGGCGTCCCGGAGTTGCTGGCCAAACGCGAACGGCCGGCCGACTTCCTCCAAGCGCAAGGCACGGAAGCGCTGGCGCTGCTGTTCCGGGGTGCGCCCCACGCGCTGGAGGCCAGCCGGCGGTCGGCGGGGAGCTGTAGCGCGGCCAACTGTGCCTCTCCCGTTAGCAGGGGAAGGAGGCGCGCTGCTCCATCGGCCACCCCGAGGCCTCTGCGACTTGCTCGAAGAGCGTGATAAAAGCCTCGGGGTCGTCCTGCGGACCCATCTTGATTACGGTGAGGGGGGACGGGCCCGCGATGGGAGCGCTGGTGGACCCCGCCGACACGAGGAGGTGCCGGAACGCCTCCCGATCTTCTTGCTGGGCCAGCACCAGGGCCTCAAAGCGCCGTTCTTGTTCCTTTCGGAGGGTGACTAGCGCCTGGGGCTGGCATTGTTGGGCGGTGGCGAGGGCGTGGACCAGGTCGGCGAACGGGGAGGACTCCATGGGGCTGATCAGCTGCTGTGCTCCACAATTCTTCTCCCTGGTTTCAGCACCACTGTAGCGGTTCAGTATTGGTGGGTGGAGCACAGAGGACGGCAGGACAGAGATCAGGTTCAAAATAGCGTTTATTGCTACACTTTTCAGTTTCGCAATTCTGAACTCGAACAGACACACACACAACTGGCGGTCTTGTTCAGGGATCCTTTCTGCTCTCGTTCTCCCTCCTTATATAGGGCGCGGTCACTGGGAAGACACACAAACACAGGTTAATTGCTCTCAGGTGTAGTGATTCTGCCACTTACCTTCCCTGACTCCGCCCTCCTGTCACAGACCGGCGCTTGACCACACCCCCGCTGCCACAGAAGGCAACGGGACTCGCCTGAAATCCTTGAAGGTGTTTCATCGCCCATCCGAAAGGCTGCTTGAGTTCTGTCTGATTAGTGGGGAGTTCCAGGTCTTTATCCTCGAGTGGACCAAAAGCAGCCCTGAGGAGAGTCGTTGAGGTCACATTACATTACATTACGTTACATTGTATTCACCGTACTCAACAGGAAGTGAGTTATTTTTGGTTTTGCGCGTTTTGACATATTACGTTTTGACGTTCTCCTCCGAAGCAGTTTGTTGGATTCATGCCAGATTTGGTATACTGGAGGCACTCGGGCCCTTCGTCGCCACTTGCGGCTATAATTTTTGTAATTCTTCCTGACTTACAGTGACGACGCGATTGGCCGCCATTTTCAAATCTCTCGACCAATCAGAGCGCACAATTTCCTACAATCACCTCAGTATTTATACTAAATGCAGTTATGTGGAAATTTTGACACGGGGACTGTGGAAATCAGCAAGAGGAAAGAGTGATATCAGGAATAAAATAAAATGCGTACATGGACGAGGTAACAATCAAGTAATAAATATATATATAAGTGCAAAGGAACGTAGTAAATAAGGAAAGTAATAAAGAACATGCCACAGCGAGTGTGAGAACAGGTTGTTTTGTGATCCGTTTTATCATTTCATTCATTACTGAGAGCAAATGGATGGGGTAAAAGGGTTCCAATACTTCTAGTCAGTGATGTATATTTTCGTAAATTTAAAAATACAAAGAGAGCACAGCTGTCTCCTAGTCTGTGACATTTGAGAGCGTTTAAAACAGGAAGCAGTAACCTGTACGTGATATGGAGAAAGTGTGTGTGATATATATAATATATTTATAAATTTTTAAATTTACTCCAACTTTGAGCTGATGGGCGTGGCCAGTTCTGCGGGTTGATCTAATACAGATTAACGAACATGGACGTATATAAATAAATAACACAAGTGAAGAAAATCCTCTCCTTTCTACCAAACCACACTCATTCCTAAGCACACATTAGGACTTTCGCGAGCACACACTGCTCCACGAGAGTGAGGTGAGAGGGGAAGTTCGGCAGAGTGCGCTGAGGCTGGCCACGCCCGTCAGACTCATGCGGTCCAGTTCTCCAACAAACAAACCCTTTGACCTGACGATTGATCGAAAAGCATAGTGCCCGAGTGTCATTTTAACCTGAAGTAGAGCTCCAAAGTCGGCTAAACTGACCGTCCTCTGCTGCCTCTTTCTTTAGCTCTGTGGATCAGAGGTTTGGAGCTGATGGTGGTGGTGATGATGGTGGTCGCTTGCTTCATTGGTGCAGATGATTTCCATTGTGTTAATAGCGCAGGGTGTCTGTGGAGGAATGTGATCACATGACCAGTGTGCTCTCTGTGTATTATAAAGCTGTGACAGCTCTGAGAATCATCTCTCTCTCTCTCTCTCAGTGCTGCTAACTCGTGTCCGTCGAGTCCCCGCGGTGCCGGGTCTTCGGGTTACAAAGTGGGCCGGATCATGTCCTCAGACCTGCACCTGATGAACGATAACTCTCACTCGGAGAATGATAAAGAGGCTTCAGGAGGAGACAGTCCCAAAGTAAGAGCTCTCACACACGTGTGTGTGTGTGTGTGTGTGTGTGTGTGTGTGTGTGTGTGTTATAAAGGTGTGTTCTCTCCGTTTGTCTCTGCAGGATGATGCTAAACCTCCGTACTCGTACGCGCAGCTGATCGTGCAGGCCATCACGCTCACACCGGACAAACAGCTCACACTCAATGGCATCTACACACACATCACCAAGAACTACCCCTACTACAGGAGTGCAGATAAGGGCTGGCAGGTCAGACACACCACACACACACACACACACACCATTTTACCTCGCAGCGCTGATGAATCCTGGATTTTGATTGGTCAGAAGGTGTTATTTTACGAGGAACACATGACTCGTTTGTGTGCGCGTGTGTGTATTGCAGAACTCGATCCGGCACAACCTGTCTCTGAACCGGTACTTCTTCAAGGTGCCGCGCTCTCAGGAGGAGCCGGGGAAGGGCTCGTTCTGGAGGATAGATCCGTCCTCGGAGGGGAAGCTCCTCGACCAGGCCTTCCGAAAGCGCAGACCGCGCGGCGTGCCCTGCTTCAGGACCCCCCCCGGACGGCTCTCCTCCAGGTGGGCGGAGCTTACAGATAAATTCAACGCGCTTATTCATTCCGTCACGCAGCCGTACTACTGTTCGGAATGATCAGTGCGGTGCTTTGGCTCCACCTGGTGGCTGTGTCCTGATATTACAGCTTCATTTCCACACGAAAGAAAAAGCAAAGAGGAAAGAATTAAACGATTCTTTACCTTTTGTTGTTCCTTCTTCCTTACATCACATTGTTTGTTTTCTACATTGATTTATTGCGCTTATATTAAAGCATAATTTTGTACATTTATTCATTACTTCTTACATCAGTGCTTTGTTCCTCGACTTTTTTTTTTAATTAATTGTTTTGGGGTTTTATTTATTTTTATAATTTTATCTTTACTTTTTCTTTAGCATTTACAATTGCTTAAATAAGTTTTTTTTGGTTGATTTATTTATTCTTTTGCTTATTTATTTTGTTTATTAGATCAGTTTTTTTATGGTTTTCTTTTTTTAATTTTGCATTAGTTTTATTTTTTTTTTATTATTTCTTGCAACTTTTTGGTTTGTTTATTTTTCTTTTTGCATATTCATGTTTTTACATTTCTTTCATTATTTCCTACATCAGAGTTGTTCCTTTACTACCTTTTAATTAATTTTATATTACCTTTTTTTATCTTTATCATTCGCATTTACAGTTTCTTAAATCATTTCGTTTTTTTAATTATTTTGTTTTCATTATATGTTTAGGGTTTTTTTTAATCTGTTTTGTTTTTATTCTGTTTATTTTTGCAAATTTCAGGCAGTTTGTTTCTCTTTTCCCTGACACATTTATTGCTTGTTTATCTTTTCATTTCGTTTTATTTTTTATTTTGCATGGTTTTTTTTTATTCTTTCTTGCAACTTTGTTCCTTTTTTGTTTTTTAGTTTTATTTTGTGGGTTTTTTTGTACTCTCTCTCTCTCTGTCTTTTCAGCTGAAAGTTATTGTATTTTCTGAAGAATGTAGCCTCCATTTTATATCAAAATAACCTGAACACAGAGTTTAATGCTTGCGCATGTTTCGATTGAAATTTATCTTTTTAATTTTTTAAAAATGTGTTCACTTTGACCTCGTTACAGGAGCGCCCCGTCGTCACCCAGCCATTCTGGGGTTCTCTCCGCCCACTCCAGCGGCGTCCACACCCCTGACAGCCTGTCACGAGAGGGCTCGCCTGTTCCCTTGGAGACAGACTCGGCCCCTGCCCCGCCCCCTGTCACTGTCGCTGCCATACAGCCGAAACTGGCCGTGATCCAGGAGGCTCACCTGGCACAGGCCACGCCCGGTACACGCTAATCTCAGCTAGCATGGAATACACCTCATACTGGACATGTATCCTGAACAAATAAACGTGTGTGTGTGTGTGTATAGGTTCCCCGGTGAGCAGTGCTCCGGTGTTTATCGCGGTTCAGAGACCCATGGTGTTCTCCTCCTCCTCGGCTGCTCCTCAGACGGTGATGCAGACTCTCCACGTTCTCCATCAGATCCCCATCAGTGCTGCTAAACCTCCAAACACACCTCAACCTCAGGAGAACGGAGCTGTGCACTCAGAGGGCAAAGGTCAGAGCTCATGCCTTGGTATACAGGCTGTAGAGCTGTGTGTTTGTGTGTGTGTGTGTGTGTGTTTGTGTGTGTGTGTTTTCACTCAGTTCGGTGTCTCTGTCTGCATCCGCAGTGAAAGTTGAAGCCGTCCCCACTATCACCCACACATCCTTTGGCTCGGCCAATCGGATCATCCAGAGCAGCACAGCCCCGCCCCTCCAGACGGTTACCATAGTGCAGCAAGCCCCACTGGGTCAGCACCAACTGCCCATCAGAACCATCACACAGAACGGCGCACACGCGCTGCCCGTCGCTACGGCTAGCACTGGTACACACACACACAGAGGACTTTTTAAAAAAAACATTTTTTTTATTTTAGAAATTTATATTCTATTTCTATTATTTCTTGACATTTAGATCTTAAATTTATTTTCTTCTTTATATTAGGTTTTGTTGACTTTTTTTAAAAATTTCACTTTGTTATTCTTACATTAATCTCGTTCTCTGTGTGTGTGTGTGTGTGTGTCCCCGCCCCCAGTGTCCAGTCCCCTCCAGCTGCTGGCGGCCCACGCAGCCGTCTCGGCGTCTCTGCCCACTAAACGACAGAACGGAGAGAGCGAGCAGCCAGAGAGTAAACGACAGAAACTGGAGGAGCAGCCCAGCACCGCCCCTGATCCTCATGGAACAGCTGGCGCGGACACGCCCACTGCTGTCAATCAGGACTAGGCATTAACATGAGCCACGCCCCCTTTCTCACAGCTCCACTTCTCATTGTCTGTCTCTCTTATTAACCCCTCCCCCATCATGTCCGTTACTGACTCTTCAATATAAAACCCTCGAACTGATGTCCTGCTGTTCCCAGGATCACAACTCCACCCACTTGCAGACTCCGCCCATCTCCTTTTCCGTTCATGAGGACGTTGGCGTTATTTCCTGTTTTACACCAAATACACATTTCTCCAACTTCCCAGAAGACTGCAGTGCATATTTACACACACACACAGACAGCACTTGCGATCTGAGCACGCGTGTGTGTGTGTGTGTGTGAAAGAGAGAGATGATATAGCTTGTACAAACGCACACATGATTTCCACCCAGAATCGTCTCCAGCGTCTCGTCCACATTCCACACCGCGGCAGCTCGTTTATATCAAGACTCACGAGAGACGACCAGCAACCTCACAAGTGTGTGTTTTGCGTAGTCTAGCTTTATTCATCAACTTAAGGGATCAAATCTTTGTGGCAGCTAAGCGCTCGCTCACTCCCTCTCTCTCTCTCTCTCTCTCACACACGCACACACACAGTGAGATCTGCAGTATTTTGTCATGCGGTGCGCACGTTGCACTTTGTGGATGTTTATAATGACATAAATTTTCCACGGAGTCATAGATCGATCTGAAGACTCGATCGTCTTCAGATTCACTTAGGAAAATAATTTTCTACTGGTTTTCTGTCAAGTTTTTCTTTCTAAGAAATCTTATATTTATAAATATCTGATCTTACGCAGTGGTGTGAAGATATGAAGTTTATCCTTAAGTGGTGAACATGTTCACGAGTGAGCGATGCAAACAAATGCAAAAACGTTTCACCAGTGGTGGATTTCCCAGTAAAACTCTATACGTTTTATATATTTATTCTAGTGGATGCGAGTGTTTTAACGGGAAATCCACCGCTCGTATTTTTGATCCGAGCTCCAAACGGGACACAGAGAACCAAAACCGCGACGTAAATCTCCGTCTGTCACTCGTGAGGAAATCGACGATAAATTGATGTTTTCATAAATTTGGCGACTTTTTGTTTGTGAATGTGTTGGGTTGAAGATACACTACCGTTCAAAAGTTTGGGGTCACCCAGACAATTTTGTGTTTTCCATGAAAAGTCACACTTTTATTTCCCACCATAAGTTGTAAAATGAATAGAAAATATAGTCGAGACATTTTTCTGGCCATTTTGAGCATTTAATCGACCCCACAAATGTGATGCTCCAGAAACTCAATCTGCTCAAAGGAAGGTCAGTTTTATAGCTTCTCTAAAGAGCTCAACTGTTTTCAGCTGTGCTAACATGATTGTACAAGGGTTTTCTAATCATCCATTAGCCTTCTGAGGCAATGAGCAAACACATTGTACCATTAGAACACTGGAGTGAGAGTTGCTGGAAATGGGCCTCTATACACCTATGGAGATATTGCACCAAAAACCAGACATTTGCAGCTCGAATAGTCATTTACCACATTAGCAATGTATAGAGTGGATTTCTGATTAGTTTAAAGTGAGCTTCATTGAAAAGAACAGTGCTTTTCTTTCAAAAATAAGGACATTTCAAAGTGACCCCAAACTTTTGAACGGTAGTGTATGAAGTTTATCTTCTCGTGTCGAAAAACTAACATTATTCGTACAAAATCCTCTGAGGGACATATTTAAATAATATTGTCTGGCTTTTTTTCATGGACTATCAGATATATTCCATTCAGCGAACAGGATAGTGAACGAGTCAAAGACGAGTAGCTGAATGGAATATATCTGATAGTCCATGAAAAAAAGCCATTATTATTTTTATTATTATTATTAAACATACCCATTCCTTTCGGGTGTTCAACACGTCTTTCTCTTTCAAAATCCTCTCAAAATCTAACGTAGGGGAGAGTGGGGAGGAGTGAGCCGCTTTTTTTTATTTTTGGACCCCTAGCCAAAATAAAAGGGCTGAAGTTAAAATGATCCTATGCAAATGAAAGGTATTCAGAGTAGTTGCAACACGAACCAAGTTGTACAACTAATCGTGCAACCATCAGTTCTATAGATGGGAGAAAAAGCCTGTTAATTTTATGGCTCACTCCTCCCGATCTAATGCCGCTTTTCCACTACAAACGCGGCTGAGCCGTGCCGTGCCGAGTCGAGCTGAGTCGAGCTGAGCGGGGCTGTTGGAGTTGCATTTCGACTACAACCGCGCTGAACCGTGCTGGCTGGAAGTGGGTGGACACATTGGGTGGAGTTAGCGAAAGTGGGTGGACGTCACGTGATGTTGTTAAGCAGCGCAAACAGTGACATCAGTGACAGTGGCGGAACAAGTCAGAGCCGGGCCGGGGGCGGGGCAAATGACCGGGCCCTTTATTAAAGCTTATCATAACATCATTTTAGGCTACAAAATGTCCGCAACTGCGGTGTTTACCAATTTCAACACTACCGGGTGCAA
Source organism: Neoarius graeffei (assembly GCF_027579695.1). Lineage (NCBI taxonomy): Eukaryota > Metazoa > Chordata > Actinopteri > Siluriformes > Ariidae > Neoarius > Neoarius graeffei. Next base: position 8,319,115 of record NC_083590.1, read on the forward strand.
CTATGTTATTTAGTACATCAAGTCCTTCAAACGAACATGTAACTCAGAAACAAAAAACATTAGGATACTGTACATGGCTCATAATAAAACATCAATAGCCTATACTGCGCACATTATTTGAAGGGCATACGAATGAGCGCTCAGAGGTTGCAACGCTGACAGGAAGAGTCAGAAATAAAAGGAGGGCGGTGCAAACCTCACTGAATGCACTGTGTTTACCAATTTCAACACTCCGGGGTGCAACTATGTTATTTTGTACATTAAGTCCTTCAAACGAACATGTAACTCAGAAACAAAAAAACATTAGGCGACATACTGTACATGGCTCATAATAAAACATCAATAGCCTACTGCGCGCATTATTTGAAGGGCATACGGCGAGCCTTGCGCTCCGCGAACTCGTCCACGATGCTCTGTATGTCACTGATTCAGTGAGCTTTTAAGCGGTAGTCTCACGACCCGGATAGTAAACAATAAACATGGAGGACATGGAGTCGTTAGTGTTGCTGGTCTTGGTGCTGTGGCTTGTTGTCACCGACAATGCCAACAGATACTGGCAAGAGCGTATAGATGAGGCGAGGCGCATAAGGCTTCAGAAATTCTCGTAATTCATAATTATTCTCCTTCCGGGTTTGCGGTGTTTACAGATCCCAGCGTGCTCGCGGGGCGTGTGTGGGCATGTGAGGACACGCCTCCTCACCAATCAGTGCACAGGGGAGTGTCTGCTCACGCCCCCAACCTCAGTCAGCACGGTTTGGCTCGCTTCAGCCCCACTCCAAAACGGTGCGAGTTTTAGGGGCTAAGCAGGGCTGAAACGAGCTGAGTCGTGCTGGTTTTTGGTAGTCGAAACGCGAGCCGTGTCGGGCTGAAGTGAGCTGAAGCGAGCTGAAGTGAGCTGAAAAAGGGTAGTGGAAAAGGGCCATAAGGGAGGTGTGAACCACCCCATGGGGAGGACTGGACCACTGGCTTGAAATCATGAACAAATGACATTTGTCATGAAATACAAACTTTTATTTGAACTGTAACAAATGAAACGTATTAAAAAAAAAAATAAATCAGACTGTAAAACTTGTAAAACAGTAAAGATATCAAAAAAATCTAAAATCTTAACATTTTTGTAGTTTGGTGCCATTCTTGCTTCCTCCAGGCCATTTTTTCTAGCATTGTCTACATAGCGTCTGAGGGTAGCACGTGGTATACCGGTTTGCTTTGCAACAGCACGGATACTTTCAGATCCTTCAAGAACACGTTTTGTAGCCCGTAACATGTCAGCAGCTGGCGTTGATCCAAACTTTTCCCTCTTTTTCTTGTACTGGAATGGCATGGTACTTTTTGGGAGTGACTGAAATGCAAGGAAATCCCATCACAATCAAATTAACAGCGTTTCAATTTTGGGTGATAGTTTAGAGAAAATTTGATCTTGATTAACAGGCAATATTGTTGCCCGGAGAGAAGAGATTTTACAATGGTAAGGGTTGGTAGGATTATTGGTAATCTGTGGATTATAGCCCCATACCTTAATTACATGTAAAACTATTAGTACGGTAATGTATCACCATGACACAAGATTAGTTAAGGGAGGAGTGGGCCACTGAAGGGAGGAGTGAGCCTAGGCTCACTCCTCCCATGCACTGTGTGGCTCACTCCTCCCAAAACGACCCGCCATTGCTTCTGATGTCGACCTACATTTGAACGGAAGGATGTGGCCCAGGTTATGTCATCACACAATACCATAGTACATGCCTAATAAACAACAACAACAATGTGATTGTTATCTTGGTTTATTAGACAATAGGATGAAAAAACATGTTAAGTGAAATATTTACTTACTACCTTGAATTTTAGACTTTTGTTCTCCTATTGTGAGCAGGGTGCCAGGCTTCCATCCACTGTGGGTTGAAGTCAGGGGAATTCCCTGGTTACTTCATATGACAAGTTAACTGGGATAAACCCTGGCTAAATTTAGAAAAATTTTAAATGGTTCACTTCTCCCCATGGCTCACTCCTCCCCACTCTCCCCTATTTAACAAAGCAAACCTGGTGGCCATGTTTGTTTGTTTACAAATTGTCCCAGTTGCTCGCTAGCGCGGAAGTTTTACATCTCCGACGTGTGACGTCATGTTGTCTTGACAACCATGCAATATCGTAAACCATATTCAACGCTCATTCTCCGTTGGGTAGAGTGACGTAATACATGCAGGATAAGCGATATGCTAACAATATCGCATGCTATCAAACCAAACAAATGAAACCCACTCGAAGGGAATAGAATGCGTGTTTTTATTCCATCGAAAAAGTGTCCTGGATGGATAATAATTCCCGATATTTCACTCCGATGACGTCACTCCCAGTGTTTTCCCGCTGATTAGACGTGCGTTGTCAAAATGGTGAACCGGTTCAAAGAAACATTACACGGTAGTGCGAAGATATGAAGTTCTTCGCGTCGCTCACTCATGAAACATGCAACCCCGATTCCAAAAAAGTTGGGACAAAGTACAAATTGTAAATATAAATGGAATGCAATAATTTACAAATCTCAAAAACTGATATTGTATTCACAATAGAACATAGACAACATATCAAATGTCGAAAGTGAGACATTTTGAAATTTCATGCCAAATATTGGCTCATTTGAAATTTCATGACAGCAACACATCTCAAAAAAGTTGGGACAGGGGCAATAAGAGGCTGGAAAAGTTAAAGGTACGAAAAAGGAACAGCTGGAGGACCAAATTGCAACTCATTAGGTCAACTGGCAATAGGTCATTAACATGACTGGGTATAAAAAGAGCATCTTGGAGTGGCAGCGGCTCTCAGAAGTAAAGATGGGAAGATGATCACCAATCCCCCTAATTCTGCGCCCACAAATAGTGGAGCAATATCAGAAAGGAGTTCGACAGTGTAAAATTGCAAAGAGTTTGAACATATCATCATCTACAGTGCATAATATCATCAAAAGATTCAGAGAATCTGGAAGAATCTCTGTGCGTAAGGGTCAAGGCCGGAAAACCATACTGGGTGCCCGTGATCTTCGGGCCCTTAGACGGCACTGCATCACATACAGCAGGGATGGCAACAGGAAAATTTTATTTCAGCTGAAACTCCGAACGGGGGGTTCAAGGGGGCGGAGCCCCCCTGAAGCTTTAGCCTTTTTAGCCTCTTCTACCTATTTTCTAGCCATTTTACATGTATATTGTGTGAAAAATACATGATAAAAATAAGTAAGTATCTAAAGTTATTCACCGGCACAACGCAAGGGGGCGCGAAGTCGCTAGGAGTAGTTGGTGGGTGTGGTTAGTGGAGTGTTTATCCTCCGGTTACTTATAATGACTAGAACTTTTTTTTTTATAATGACTAGAACTGAAGTCGTATAGATGTCCATACTTCCTCAATCAACCGCTCTTCGTGCTGCTCCATCTTCGCTCGTGTTTTTAAAAATGCCGGTCGTGAAAACAAACCAAACCGGGAAAGTAGGGAAGCGGAAGTGCGTGTACAGCGGATGTAGAGTGGACCAATCAGAGCCCTCTTGTTCATTGTTACACTTGATATAGAAGCTTCCGTTGTTCGCGAGACATGTGGTTTCGATACGATTTGACAGTAATCTCGGTAGCAGCAATAAAAGTTAGGTACCTAACCCCCCCCTAAAACTTTTCTCTACAGATTTAGACATTCCACAAAAATGATAAAATTGAAATTCAAAACGGCAGATTTCCGCCGTTTGGCGGAAAATTGCCATCCCTGATACAGGCATGCTTCTGTATTGGAAATCACAAAATGGGCTCAGGAATATTTCCAGAGAACATTATCTGTGAACACAATTCACCGTGCCATCCGCCGTTGCCAGCTAAAACTCCATAGTTCAAAGAAGAAGCTGTATCTAAACATGATCCAGAAGCGCAGACGTCTTCTCTGGGCCAAGGCTCGTTTAAAATGGGCTGTGGCAAAGTGGAAAACTGTTCTGTGGTCAGACGAATCAAAATTTGAAGTTCTTTATGGAAATCAGGGACGCCGTGTCATTCGGACTAAAGAGGAGAAGGACGACCCAAGTTGTTATCAGCGCTCAGTTCAGAAGCCTGCATCTCTGATGGTATGGGGTTGCATTAGTGCGTGTGGCATGGGCAGCTTACACATCTGGAAAGACACCATCAGTGCTGAACGGTATATCCAGGTTCTAGAGCAACATATGCTCCCATCCAGACGACGTCTCTTTCAGGGAAGACCTTGCATTTTCCAACATGACAATGCCAAACCACATACTGCATCAATTACAGCATCATGGCTGCGTAGAAGAAGGGTCCGGGTACTGAACTGGCCAGCCTGCAGTCCAGATCTTTCACCCATAGAAAACATTTGCCGCATCATAAAACGGAAGATACGACAAAAAAGACCTAAGACATTTGAGCAACTAGAATCCTACATGAGACAAGAATGGGTTAACATTCCTATCCCTAATCTTGAGCAACTTGTCTCCTCAGTCCCCAGACGTTTACAGACTGTTGTAAAGAGAAAAGGGGATGTCTCACAGTGGGAAACATGGCCTTGTCCCAACTTTTTTGAGATGTATTGCTGTCATGAAATTTAAAATCACCTAATTTTTCTCTTTAAATGATACATTTTCTCAGTTTAAACATTTGATATGTCATCTGTGTTCTATTCTGAATAAAATATGGAATTTTGAAACTTCCACATCATTGCATTCCATTTTTATTTACAATTTGTACTTTGTCCCAACTTTTTTGGAATTGGGGTTGTATTTTCACCACTCGAAGATAAACTTCATATCTTCGTACAGCCGTGAAATATCGTCTCTTTATATAAACTCGAGTAATTGTTCATTTTCGTCCTGGTGAGTCTGAGCCTCTTTTCTTGCACCTGACGCTTCAAAATTTCTTATATGAAATATGCGAGATGTGAATTTTACAGAGCTCTGATGCTAACGTGCTAACAACAATAAACACCCCTGAGTCAGGAACTGAAGACAGCAGCTACAGAAACTCCATGTCTCACGGTCCTCGTTATTCCTCTCTGTCCACCAGGCTTCTCTGGAACGGGCTCTGAGACAGAAGGCATGGCTTTGACGTGTCCATATAAGGACACAAGTGTTGAGATGCGGGGTTTAAGCTCCACCCACCAGTCTGCAGTTTTTGCGTCCTTGGTTCGATGTGGGTTCCGTTGGTTCAGTCGGCCTCCGGTCCGTTCAGAGAGATTCTGTGTGCTCCTGAGGATGTCTGTTCTGTTTCACTGGGAGAATGCGGTTTTATTTTCTTTTTTATAAATTAAATTAAACCCTTCAACCTTTCTGCCTCTCTGCGTTTTCTTCACAAACCCTCCGCTCTCAGTCATCATGGAGTCAGACGGGTCGATCTGTGGAGTGGGACGCGTCCCAAACCCACTGCTCGGTTCTAAAGGGAAAGGAAAGAAAAGGAGGTCGGTCGTTACGGAGTCAGGAAAGGGAGAGAGAAGGAGGGGGAAGTTTGGAGATGAAATGATGAGATGTCAAGGTTTTTTTATTTGTCATTTGAACCATATCCAGTTGGTGCAGTACACCGTTAAAACGAAATTACGTTTCTCCAGGACCATGGTGCTACACTGAACATCACAGGACTACAGTCTACACATAACAACAAAGTGCAACACTGCAGACGGTAATGACAAAGACAATAAACGGACGACGACAGGGACAGAAACATGGGGAAAGAAAGAGAATACGATTGGGGAAAGATGTAAAATGGGAATATGATCAGGGATGGAAACTGGAGGTGGAGATATGAAGGGAACAGAGAAGGGGGAGGAAGAATTATGAGGAAGGGATGGGAAAAGAGGTGGAGAAAGGAAAGGTAACAGGAAGAGGTGGAGAATTAGAAGGGCAAATGTTTGGGAATGGAGTGGAGAGGTAGAAGAAAGTACTAGAAAGTGACAGAAAAGTGAAGGGAAAATAAAGAGAAGGGACAGAATTGGGAGAGAAAGTGATGGGATGGGGACAAGGAAGAGAAAGTGATGGTAAGAGATGGAGATGAGGAAGAGAAAGTGATGGGACGGGGATGAGGAAGAGAAAGTGAGGGGATGAGGAAGAGAAAGTGAGGGGACAAGGAAGAGAAAGTGATGGGAAGGGATGGAGACGAGGAAGAGAAAGTGATGGGACGGGGATGAGGAAGAGAAGGTGATGAGGAAGAGAAGGTGATGGGAAGGGATGGAGATGAAGAGAAAGGGATGGGGATGAGGAAGAGAAAGGGATGGAGACGAGGAAGAGAAAGTGAGGGGACGGGGATGAGGAAGAGAAAGTGAGGGGACAGGAACGAGGGAGAGAAAGTGAGGGGACGGGGATGAGGAAGAGAAAGTGATGGGATGGGGATGAGGAAGAGAAAGTGAGGGGATGAGGAAGAGAAAGTGATGGGAAGGGATGGAGACGAGGAAGAGAAAGTGATGGGACAGGAACGAGGGAGAGAAAGTGAGGGGATGGGGATGAGGAAGAGAAAGTGAGGGGACGAGGAAGAGAAAGTGATGGGACAGGAACGAGGAAGAGAAAATGATGGGACAGGAATGAGGAAGAGAAAGTGAGGGGATGAGGAAGAGAAAGTGATGGGACAGGAATGAGGGAGAGAAAGTGAGGGGACGGGGATGAGGAAGAGAAAGTGAGGGGACGAGGAAGAGAAAGTGATGGCACAGGAACAAGGGAAAGTGATGGGATGGGGATGAGGAAGAGAAAGTGATGGGATGGAGATGAGGAAGAGAAAGTGATGGAATGGGATGGAGAGGAGGAAAAGAAAGTGATGGGACAGGAATGAGGAAGAGAAAGTGAGGGGATGAGGAAGAGAAAGTGATGGGAAGGGGATGAGGAAGAGAAAGTGATGGGACAGGAATGAGGGAGAGAAAGTGATGGGATGGGGATGAGGAAGAGAAAGTGATGGAATGGGATGGAGATGAGGAAAAGAAAGTGATGGGACAGGGACGAGGAAGAGAAAGAGATGGGAAGTGATGGAGAAAACAGTCACAACAGCAGTGCATTTTAGAGCTATCCAAAATAACTTTTACGACTGGTGTCAGATGCTGTGTATTTGCATATTGGAATGTGATTGGCACAAAGATGTTATGACCCAACACGCCCCTGTCATCTCTCCTAGTGGCAGTTGTTCTCAGGACCACCAGGGGGCAGTAAATGACTCTGTAAATAACTTCAGTCACATGACCATGTTGACCTTGAGGAAGGTTTTAATGTGATATACAACTGTGATGATGATTACCATGATGAGGTCTGTCTCTCTCTCTCTGTCTGTCTGTCTCTCAAGTCAAGTCAAGTTTATTTGTATAGCGCTTTTAACAATAAACATTGTTGCAAAGCAGCTTTACAGAATTTAAACGACTTAAAACATGAGCTAATTTTGTCCCTAATCTATCCCCAATGATGAAGCCTGTGGCGATGGTGGCAAGGAAAAACTCCCTCAGACGACATGAGGAAGAAACCTCGAGAGGAACCAGACTCAAAAGGGAACCCATCCTCATTTGGGCAACAACAGACAGCCTGACTATAACATTAACAGTTTTAACATGAAGTCAGTTTCGTTGATGTTATAAACTCTTCATTGATGGAAACTTGAGTGCAAAACTGTTCATGACAACTGCAGTCCTAAAGTTAGCAAGTCAACTGTAGTCCTCAGCCATAAAAGCATTACTGTAAGAGTCCAGAGCGTCCTCCAGGTGTGACTTTCAACTGTCCACATGGAGCCGTCCTCCACAGGAGCGATGCGATAAAACTCCGACCAGACACAGGGCACCAGGATGGATCAGGCAGGTCCGATCCATCCTGTCTCTCTTTCACTCTGTCTGTTAGTAGACAATTTGGATTTAATAAATATTCTCTCAGATGTTGTTGTTTCTTCCCAGGCAAAGCCCCTTCTGATCAAAACCTTATGTGATAAATTATTTGAGCATTCAGAAAATAAAAGCTGGAGGAAACTGGTAAGTAATTTGTAAGTGCAATAAAATGGAACGAGTTTCCATCGACAGGTTTAACAGATAAATTCAGGCCCGTGATGCTCTCTGTGTGCAGACGCTGTGTGTTTGTGCCTCATGGCCAGAGACAGTGAAGTGTGTATTAATGAACACATCTCTGTGTGGGAGGCGTTGCCCTGGAGACCGAAAGAACCCAGAAAAACTCTGGAAAATAAAGTGAATGGGTGTGTGTGTGTGTGTGTACAGGAAACAGAGTGCTGATATTCTTCATTCTTCTTCCCATTGTTCCCTGCTGTTCTGAGCTCAGTGCAGTCTGAAGTGTTTATTGTTCTGAATCAACTCCCATTGTTTCTCCTCTGTAATTTTTTTTCAACAATTTCTGATTAAAGTGTGAATGAATGTTGGTGAATTACTGTACCAGGAAAAAGTTTGTACACCCCTACTCTACTCATTCATAGGTGTTTCTGCATTGTGACTATTTTCTACATTACTGAAGACATCAAAACTATGAAATAACATCTGGAATTGGCGGCACGGTGGTGTAGTGGTTAGCGCTGTCGCCTCACAGCAAGAAGGTCCTGGGTTCGAGCCCCGTGGCCGGCGAGGGCCTTTCTGTGCGGAGTTTGCATGTTCTCCCCGTGTCCGCGTGGGTTTCCTCCGGGTGCTCCGGTTTCCCCCACAGTCCAAAGACATGCAGGTTAGGTTAACTGGTGACTCTAAATTGAGCGTAGGTGTGAATGTGAGTGTGAATGGTTGTCTGTGTCTATGTGTCAGCCCTGTGATGACCTGGCGACTTGTCCAGGGTGAACCCCGCCTTTCGCCCGTAGTCAGCTGGGATAGGCTCCAGCTTGCCTGCGACCCTGTAGAAGGATAAAGCGGCTTGAGATAATGAGATGAGATGAGAACATCTGGAATTATGTGGTAAACAAAAAACTGTTTTGAAAAACAAAATGGTCGATATTTTAGATTCTTCAGCGTATCCAGTGTTTCCCTTGATGACTCTTTGCACACTATTGTCATTATCTTAACCAGCTTCATGAGGGAGTCACCTGGGATGCGTCTCAATTAACAGCTGCGACTCGTCAAAAGGTGATTAGTGGATGAGTTTCTTGCCTTCTTAATGTGTTTGAGATCAAACAGTAAATAATAAACATACTATTTAACATTTATTCCACGAAATTGAGTCGTACATGAGCTGATAGTCAATGAGGTGCATAGCGCCGAGTTGTCGATAATCCATGTATGACGAGATTGAGCGGAATAACTGTTTTATTCTATCTGCATTCACTGGATTTTGAGAAATGGAGCATTTTTATTTTTTGCAAACTTCATTATCTCTACAGGGTCGCAGGCAAGCTGGAGCCTATCCCAGCTGACTACGGGCGAAAGGCGGGGTACACCCTGGACAAGTCGCCAGGTCATCACAGGGCTGACACATAGACACAGACAACCATTCACACTCACATTCACACCTACGCTCAATTTAGAGTCACCAGTTAACCTAACCTGCATGTCTTTGGACTGTGGGGGAAACCGGAGCACCCGGAGGAAACCCACGCGGACACGGGGAGAACATGCAAACTCTGCACAGAAAGGCCCTCGCCGGCCACGGGGCTCGAACCCGGACCTTCTTGCTGTGAGGCGACAGTGATAACCACTACACCACCGTGCCGCCCCTTTTTGCAAACTTGATAAATAAAAACTTTATACAAAACGTCCGACAAAATAATTTCCGCTTAGAATGTAAACAAACCGGGGAAATGACAGGAGCAATTTGTGAAAAATGCAATAATAATAATTCTTGAAAAATAATTTAAAAAGATACATTCTTACAATCAAAAAGTTTTATTCCATATTTTGTTGCGTTCTTTTTGTATTTTTGGGGTTTTTCTTCATCATCTTCAGGGCTTTTTTTGGTGGTTGGCAAACCAACTGCGCTGGAGTGTGGAACAGGAGATTTGGGGGGGGGGGGGGGGACGACACTGTTCTTTTAGCTATTTCTATTTCTTTTAAATACTTGATAACATTTGAGGTTTTGTTTTCAAGTCGAGTTTTTATTTCGTCCTCGGTTAGTTTAGCAACAAGTTCTACCATTTTGTTTTTCTCTACTCACGGTATATGAGCTGATATCCTCATAGTAGAGTAGCCAATCAGAGCACACGATTGCTCATATCCAGTGAATGTGGATAGAATAAAAGCAAATAGCTCTGTTCAACACCACAACTGTCATAATCCACATCAATAACCGAACACCTAAGGGTAGTATTTCACTGGGCTGCGACAGCTTGCAACAAATTGCGAACATCATTCGCGAGAGAGTTTCAAAAGTGTCTTGAAACATTCGCGGGGCTTCTCAATTTCCTCGCATGAGTCGTAAAGTGTCGCTCCTTTGTCGCTGAAATTTTGAACATGTTCAAAAAATTTATGCGACAAAATTTCTCTCAAAATAGCCGCAAATGCGTCGCTGGTGTCGCAAAGCCGTTACGAACCCTTCTCAAGTCAGTTTCCGTGAGGCTTGCTCTACTTCCCTGCCTGCCAAGGGAAAGCCGGGCTGCGGCAGCCTGCGACTAGCTTGAGACACAACAATTGCGGTAAAATATGCGAATATCAATTTAGTGTGATTCCAAGTGAAAATTGTCGCTAATTCGCATATTTTATCACAATTGTTGTGTCTCCAACTAGTCGCAGGCTGTCGCAGCCCAGTGAGATACTGGCTTAAGTAAAGAGGAACGACAACCATCATTATTTTAAGATGTTATGTCTTTTAATTAATAAAAATAAATACAAAACATTGAAATCAAAGGTGTGTCCAAAGTTTGTGTTTGGGTGGAGATGTTATCTGAAATACGAAGCCCAAAAGAAACTGACTGGGTGTCTTGTTTCAGAGTTTGTGGGCTGGTAGGCTCCAGATAGCCAAATGTATGTATGTATGTATGTATGTGCACAAACACTAAAGTGAGTTTTTCATAATATGTCCTCTTTAATAAATCTTAGTTCCTGAAGACAGCCAACTAAAAGCTGTTCCTGTTTCAAGAATCACAGAAACATTGAGGCTGCCCCGATAAAAGACTAAAGCAAAGGTTAAATGAGACAAATTATGGCTCTGATTTACCTCAGCCACATGATCGTGTTGATCTTGAGGAAGGTTCTAGTGTTGTGAAGGTCTTTATGGTGAGGTGGGGTGTACTGTTTGTCAGTCTGTCTGTCCATCTGTTTACATCTGGCTTCTAAGACAGACCTTGAGGTTAACTCAGGTCACAGGCTAAGGTAAAGGTAAAATGAGGTAAAACTGTAGGCCAAAGGGGCCAAATTCCATTGAAACCACAGAAATATGCCATTAAAAAGATGTTTATTTCAGTGAGACATAGCCATCCAATATGACTGAAACTAAACCTGATTATTTGCATAAAGGAGGAAGTGTGTAGCCCATGCTGTGTTGGGGCACGTCTTTAAATGCAAGCAAATTGCCAAACCGAATTCCTTACATTTCCTTGGCAGTGAGATGTTTTACCTTGAAATGAAGCTCGGTCATTAAAATGTCAAAAGGCTGCCAAACCGCCTTCCCAGCTTGTTGTAACTTGCTTTGCTTTTGACACTTAATAATGTTAAAGCTGTAGGATCTTGCAGAAAAGCGATGGTATCATGGTTCCTCTAGATTATGCCTTTATACGTATCTTTAGGAAATGTACTGTAGTGAAACACCATTAAAGTACAGAACTGAACTGAAGACCACTCTGTGCTGCTAATGAAATGGCTGTTTGTTCAAATCCCAACACCTCAATTTTACCACTGAGTAAGGCTCTTAATTCTCAGCTACTTAATTTTTTTCAAATTCCTACTCTATTTAATTCCTATCAGCCTAGACATTAAGTCTCAGCTTGATAAACCTGTCTCTATAGATGAAGAAACCCAGGCCATCAAGTCTATGCAGAGCGACAAGTCCCCAAATCTCAATGGGTTTCCCATTGAGATTAAAAAAAAAAAAATTCTCAAATATCCTGGTGAAACCCATACTTGATACCACAATCCCTCCGCCAAGCCTCTATCTCTTGAATTCTGGAGAAAGACAAGAATTGACTATCACAGCAGCTTCAGGCCCATAAGTCTCTACCCAGCAGATGCCAAAGTCTTGGCTCAGGTTCTGGCTCAGAGACTGGAGTTCATCCTACCAAAGCTAATCCACATCTATTAGGCAGCATTTTTTTTGTAGCAAAAGTAGAAAGTATTTCTTCAGCATAAAACAAATATTATATATTATTCATTCATCTTCCACTCCAGGGTCACAGGAGAGCCTTGTCCATCTTGATGCTGAAAAGACGTTTGACTATGTTGGATTGGACTCCTTTTTCAAAACCTTGCATTGATTTCATCTTGGTGAAAATTTTATTGCCTGGGTCAAGCTTCTGTATACATCTCTCCTAGCTTCTATTCATACTATTAATGTCGTCTCTCCTTATTCTGAATTGCAACAAGGGTCCAAGTAAGCGTGCCCTTTGTCTCCACTCCTTCTTGCCCTCTCTGTTGATTCACAGCCAGAGCTATCCATGTAGACAATTAGACCTGTGGTATTGCCAAGGGGAGGCTGTAGCAAAAAAAATCTCCTTGTATGCAGACAATGTCTTACTTATCAGAACCAGCCTTGTCACTACTTCAGGTTCTTCACTGTATTGAACAATTTGGTACCGTTTCTGGTTATTTACAAGCGTGAACTGCTCTCTAAGGACCCCCTCCCCCCAGCTTCTCTCCCTGTCTCTTATAGGTCACGTAAACTGGGTAAAAGTGAATGTATTGCTCACGTTTCTCTATTTTTTCCAGGTAACCCTAATCTTCATTACCAAGTCCTTTTTCAGAACCTTAGACCAAGCCACCTCTACCTTTATATGGAACAAATGTCCTGCTAGAATACAGAATGCGCTTACAGATGCCAAAGGCATCGGGGGGATATCTGGGAATCAAATATAGACAGCATCCTGTACTGGCCCCATTGTCATTATATCCTTAGTGACTGGGTCCCTACCTGGGTGCAGTTGGAGGAAGTCTCATGGAGACCAGGGCGGCACGGTGGTATAGTGGTTAGCACTGTTGACTCACAGCAAGAAGGTTCTGGGTTCGAGCCCAGTGGTCAACAGGGGCCTTTCTGCGTGAAGTTTGCATGTTCTCCCTGTGTCTGCATGGGTTTCCTCCAGGTGCTCTGGTTTCCCCCACAGTCCAAAGACATGTGATTAGGTTAACATGGGGGCGGCCTCAGGCAGAAATGCCCTTGAGCAAGGCACCTAACCCCCAACTGCTCCGTGGGTGCTGTAGCATAGCTGCCCATTGCTCTGGGTATGTGTGTGTTCACTGCTTCAGATGGGTTAAATGCAGAGAGGAATTTCACTGTGCTTAAGTGTATGTGTGATAAATAAAATTGTTGTTCTTCGTCTTCATCCCTTATGACTCTGGCCTGTACCCCACTATCTATGTCCCCTTCTAATCTACATCATAGTCCTGTAGCTAGTCAAACACTCCGAATATAGAAACAGTTTAAAACCCACTACAGATTCCAAACAATTCCAGTACTCTCTCCTTCCAACACCCCGGTTTTTCCTTTGTCTCTGAATGACAATGCCTTTTGGGATGTAGCATGAAAGATCTCATCTCATCTCATTATCTCCAGCCGCTTTATCCTGTTCTACAGGGTCGCAGGCAAGCTGGAGCCTATCCCAGCTGACTATGGGTGAAAGGCGGGGTACACCCTGGACAAGTCACCAGGTCATCACAGGGCTGACACATAGACACAGACAACCATTCACACTCACATTCACACCTACGGTCAATTTAGAGTCACCAGTTAACCTAACCTGCATGTCTTTGGACTGTGGGGGAAACCGGAGCACCCGGAAGAAACCCACGCGGACACGGGGAGAACATGCAAACTCCGCACAGAAAGGCCCTCGCCGGCCACGGGGCTCGAACCCGGACCTTCTTGCTGTGAGGCAACAGTGCTAACCACTACACCACCGTGCCGCCCCAGCATGAAAGATATTACAGCATTTAAAGATCTGTATATAGATACAATGTTTACCTCCTTCTCTCAGGTGTCCCTGAAATTCCTTGCTCTCCAAAACTCACCTTTTTACATATTTTCAAATTTGTGATTTTGCCAGGGGCGGCACGGTGGTGTAGTGGTTAGCGCTGTCGCCTCACAGCAAGAAAGTCCTGGGTTCGAGCCCCGGGGCCGGCGAGGGCCTTTCTGTGTGGAGTTTGCATGTTCTCCCCGTGTCCGCGTGGGTTTCCTCCGGGTGCTCCGGTTTCCCCCACAGTCCAAAGACATGCAGGTTAGGTTAACTGGTGACTCTAAATTGAGCGTAGGTGTGAATGTGAGTGTGAATGGTTGTCTGTGTCTATGTGTCAGCCCTGTGATGACCTGGCGACTTGTCCAGGGTGTACCCCGCCTTTCGCCCGTAGTCAGCTGGGATGGGCTCCAGCTTGCCTGCGACCCTGTAGAAGGATAAAGCGGCTAGAGATAATGAGATGAGATGAGATGAGATGAGATGATTTTGCCAGCAAAAACTTTAAATGTTTTCCATCACTTCCTCCTAAAACTTTGCTAGATAATATACTGGAGACCAATCCCCATAAGAATGGAGTTGTTTGCCATCTATATGACCTTATCACAAACTACACACCATCTCAAGATCTATCAGCAAGACAGCAGTGGGAGATCTAGGCGATGAGTTTCAGAATGATGTGTGGAATGAAGTTATAGACAGAATCCATTCCTCCTCCATCTGCACCCACCACTGGACCCAGGTCAGACTGTCTAAAATCAACCCTGACATTGACCCTATATTTGACAGATGCAAGCAGGCTCCAGCTACTTTTTGCTTTGCCCTGCATTATTTACCTTCTGGAAGTTATCTTTGGCTCGATTTCTAAGCATGAAAAACAATCATTGACCCTTCCCAGTTCATTGCTCTTCTTGGTCTTTCACCCAAAGACATTCTTCTCTCTCATTCCCAGAAAGATGCTCCGGCCTTCACCACCCTACTCACCAAACAGTTTGTTCTCATGGCCTCAACCACCTTCTCATAGACACTGGATGAGATGTTTAATGAGTTGCTTGCATTTTGAAAAGATTAGATATACACAGCAAAGCCAGGCAGGGAAATTTTATATTATTTAGGACCCATTTATTTATCTTTTCTCCTCTCTTAGCACTGGTGAGCTCACTCCTCTACTAACTCCTTAAATCTAACTCACTATCGACTACCAACCTCTTACAAACATCCAGAGATATCATCCCCCCCTTTATTTATTTATTTATTTTATTTTTTTACCTCTGCCAACTTTGTTGGAGGAAGTAATGTTTCATGTCCATTTGTTTATTTGTTCCCAACGTATCTCAAAAAGTAGTGAACGGATTTGGATGAAATTTGGTGGAAAGGTGAGACATGGGGCAAGGAACAATTGAATAGATTTTTGATGTGGATCCAGGATTTTTTTGTCTGTTCCCAATGTAAGTCACAAAGTAGTGAATGGATTTGGATGAAATTTGGTGGACAACTTTAGTATTATCCTGGGTTCGAGTGATCTGAGTTTGATGATAACATGTGGCTTGGTGGAGGTAAAAGCACCTCTACTGGGTGCTTTTCCTTTTCTAAATGGATTTATTCATTTATTTCTCTGGGTGTGTTGTTTTGTTTTAGGTGTGTCTACGATTCCTGTTGGAGGAGGTTGGAGGTTGCTCTACGTCAAATCTTTGTCAAGTATTGCTATCTCTTGTCTTCTTATTCCCATGAAAACAAAATTTAGAAAAACACACCAGTGAAACTTGTTCAGTGCTAATGAGCTGCTACGATAGAGAAAGCTAAAAATGGGCGGGGCATAGACATCTTAGAGGGCATTTAATGGTGCTCAAACAAGATGACAATCGGGCTGATTGTTTTCCTGGAACTGACGAACTGTAAAATTACATTACATTAATTACATTTCACAGACGCTCTTATTCCGAGTGACATACAACACACCCAGAGCAGCCTGGGGAGCAATTGGGGGTTAGGTGCATTGCTCAAGGGCACTTCAGCCATTCCTGCTGGTCTAGGGAATCAAACTGGCAACCTTTTGGTCCCAAAGCTGCTTCTCTAACTATTAGGCCATGGCTTCCCCCATTAAATTAAAATGAGAATATCTCCAAAACTATTTAATATGTTTTCTAGATATATTGTCATTGTGGTATCCATAACACTCTCTATAAGAGATGGATATAAGCGCTCTGAAACACCAATGATGTATAATTTTATGGCTTCAGCATTAATAAGCCTTGTATAATGGTAACAACGTTAACACGTTAAGTTGTTTGTTAAAATATTAATGATGTAAACGTGTATTGACTAATGCATGACAAAAATAATTCCATATCAACTAAAAAAACTTAACGAACTCAATATCAGTGACTTACTGCTCTCTGGTCCCTGGTGTAAACATGAAAACGTGCTCATGAGCCTTTAAATGTAGACGTGTAAAAGAAAATATCTCGCAAATAATCAAATGGAGCTAAAAGTCGGTCTTTATGTCTGTCCTTTATTAAAAAAAGCTGCATTTTGAATTATTCATCACTAAAGTGATGAAAATAGACAGGACTATTTTTTGTCAGGGAGGCCGCCATAACTCCATCGTGTGTGACGTTGTTTTCCGCGAGCACAGCGGAGGTGTACAAGTGCATGCGATACTAGACTATAGTAAAATATTATGGTCTACCGTGACATCTCGGTCAATTTGTTTGCATTCTGCATAAAAATTATGGCAATGCAGGATTAGAAAAGGAATCAAAATAAAATAGTGGCGAGTTTATTGCCTGTTTATTTGATATATATATTTATGGGCGGCACGGTGGTGTAGTGGTTAGCACTGTCGCCTCACAGCAAGAAGGTCCAGGTTCGAGCCCCGTGGCCGGCGAGGCCCTTTCTGTGTGGAGTTTGCATGTTCTCCCCGTGTCCGCGTGGGTTTCCTCCGGGTGCTCCGGTTTCCCCCACAGTCCAAAGACATGCAGGTTAGGTTAACTGGTGACTCTAAATTGAGCGTAGGTGTGAATGTGAGTGTGAATGGTTGTCTGTGTCTATGTGTCAGCCCTGTGATGACCTGGCGACTTGTCCAGGGTGTACCCCGCCTTTCGCCCATAGTCAGCTGGGATAGGCTCCAGCTCACCCGCGACCCTGCACAGGATAAGCAGCTACAGATAATGGATGGGTGGATGGATGGATTACCTGCTTATCTTCCATCCGTTTGATGCGTGAGATGTTGTGCTATTGGTGTTTTGTGGTGAAACAAAGTCGGGATCGCGTCTGGCTTCAGTTGTTGTTCCTGCCTCGTGTCTCGCTTTTTCTTCCCAGTGATTTTTTCATCCAAGTCCTCCACCAATCCACAATCTTCTCTAAAATGCTCACTGCACAATTTTCTGCTTTTTCCAGGACTAAAGTTTTCTTGCTTTACTTGATGAAGCCACTCGGCCAAAAGTCTTGGATCCAGGACGGAATGAAGAAAACGTGCGGAATCCTACGTCATGCAGCACCATCCTCGTTTTTGTCTCCTAATACATTCATCCAATGTATCTAGCTAATCCAGTATGACTTTAATCACCTGAACATTTGTAGCATTGTGTTATGAATGTAAAAAATAATAATAATAATAATTAAAAAATAATAATAATAATGGCGGCACGGTGGTGTAGTGGTTAGCACTGTTGCTTCACAACAAGAAGGTCCGGGTTCGAGCCCTGTGGCCGGCGAGGGCCTTTCTGTGCGGAGTTTGCATGTTCTCCCCGTGTCCGCGTGGGTTTCCTCCGGGTGCTCCGGTTTCCCCCACAGTCCAAAGACATGCAGGTTAGGTTAACTGGTGACTCTAAATTGAGCGTAGGTGTGAATGTGAGTGTGAATGGTTGTCTGTGTCTATGTGTCAGCCCTGTGATGACCTGGCGACTTGTCCAGGGTGTACCCCGCCTTTCGCCCGTAGTCAGCTGGGATAGGCTCCAGCTCGCCTGCGACCCTGTAGAAGGATAAAGCGGCTACAGATAATGAGATGAGATAATAATAATATATGAAGAGTATATTGTAAGAACTGAAGTTATTGTTGACAGTTAAACTTTGGTTCAGTGGCTCTACTGACATTACAGTCATGACTGTTCATTAGTGACAATCATAATGTCATCACTAACATTAATTACAAACAGCAGTCACAGCGCCCTCCACAATTATTGGCACCCCTCATTAAGATACTGTATGTTCTTAGGCTTCTAATAAATTAATTTAAAAAAAAATAATATCGGACAACAATACAAAAAAAGAGAGAGAAAAATCCAACCTTTAATTCAAGTACATTTATTCAGTGGAAAAAAAAATCCCACATTAAGAAATAATTCTTTTACATGAAATCATGTGTGCTACAATTATTGGCACCCTTGATGTTAATACTTTGTACAACTCCCTTTTGCCAACAAGACAGCACTTAATATTCTCCTATAACATTTCACAAGATGGGAGAATACAGAGAGAAGGATCTTCGACCATTCCTCTTTGCACAATCTCTCTAAATCATCCAGAGTCCTGGGTCCTCTCCTATGCACTCTCCTCTTCAGCTCACCCCACAGGTTTTCAATTGGGTTGAGGTCTGGGGACTGAGATGGCCATGGGAGGAGCTTGATTTTGTGTCTGGTGAACCATTTTTGTGTAGATTTGACAAATCTGTTTAGTCAAGCCTTTTGTTAATGGTGTTTATGAGGTAAAGGAGTAGATCTGGAGGGTCCTCAGACATAGAGTGTTTTGGTAAACTGGGATGTATGGATGCTGTCAGTCCCCACTCGCTTGCTCACTCGAGTTTGTTGACGGTGCAGTGGCTGGCTGCTTTATGTCCCGGGGCTCCCTCATGCCTGTGTTACCTTCTGGCTCTCTCCTTTTAGTTATGCTGTCATAGTTAGTTGCCGGAGTCCCTGCTTGTACTCGGTGCAATATGTATACTGTTCCTACTTATTCAGGTGACATTGGGCATACCTAACCACCTGTGTTTTCTTTCTCTTCCCCCCCCCCCCCCACCCCAAATCTGTCCCTCTGAGTTACATGGAGTCAACAGGAAATCTTTTGGTGGAGACGGTGGGGACCTCGACTGGCTATCGTAGCCTGCAGGGAATCGGCCGTCAGACGTTCTGTCGCATGTCCCAGACCCGGTGAAATGTAACTGAATTGTCTTGGCCAGGCCTAAGGGTCCCATCTGCATCTCATCATTGCTGAGGAGTGTGCTCCCATCACCCAATCAAGCATCCAGCCAGAGCAGGTCATGATATATTTTTTACCATATTAACATGCCATTGTGCGTCATGCCTGATGTAAAGACTCTTGTCTCTGCGAGCCTACCACACAGATTTAATACTTGTCATTTTTAGGGCATACCTAACAACGTGTTTTCTTTCTCTCCCCCCCCATCTGTCCCTCTGAGTTACATGTTGATCCTGGGATTGAGATGCTGGCCTCTTCTGCCCCTCGGACCTGCTTGATCCATCCTGGTGCCCTGTGTCTGGTCGGAGTTTTATCGCCCCACTCCTGTGAAGGACGGCCCCATGAGGACAGTTGAGGGTTATACCTGTTAAAACTGTTAATATTATAGTCAGGCTGTCTGTTGTTGCCCAAATGAGGATGGGTTCCCTTTTGAGTCTGGTTCCTCTCAAGGTTTCTTCCTCATGTCGTCTGAGGGAGTTTTTCCTTGCCACCGTCGCCACAGGCTTGCTCATTGGGGATAGATTAGGGATAAAATTAGCTCATGTTTTAAGTCGTTTAAATTCTGTAAAGCTGCTTTGCGACAATGTTTATTGTTAAAAGCGCTGTACAAATAAACTTGATTTGATTTGATAGATTTGGCCACATGTTTAGGGTCATTATCTTGCTGAAAGACCCAGTGATGACCCGTCTTCAGCTTTCGGGCAGAGGCCACCAGATTTTGATTTAAAATGTCCTGGTATTTCAAAGCGTTCATGATGCCATGCACCCTAACAAGGTTCCTGGAGCCTTTGGAAGAGAAACAGGCGCACAGCATCACCGATCCTCCCCCATACTTCACAGTGGGCATGAGGTGCTTTTCCGCATACTCATCTTTTGCGATGTATTAGAGTGTTTGTTGCCAAAAAGCTCTCGCTTGGTCTCATCTGATCAAAGCACACGGTCCCAGTTGAAGTCCCAGTACCGCTTAGCGAACTCCAGATGTTTACGTTTATGCTTGTAAGTGAGAAAAGGCTTTTTCCGTGCATGCCTCCCAAACAGCTTGTTGGCATGTAGATAGCGCCTGATGGTTGTTATGGAGACTTTGTGACCCCAAGATGCTACTCTTTGATGCAATTCTCTAACAGTGAGCTTTGGAGAACTTTTTACTTCTCTTACCATCCTCCTCACTGCGCGTGGTGGCAAGATAAACTTGCATCCTCATCCAGGCTTGTTTGCCACTGTTCCAGTTGTTTTAAACTCCTTGATGATTCCTCTGACTGTAGATATGGGCAGGTGTAGGTGAACGGCTATTTTCTTGTATTTATGAAGGTCAACACACATCTGCCTTACTTGAATGGTGTGTTCTCTTGTCTTTCCCATGTTGAAGAGTGGATAAGAGAAAAAGGCCTCTGTGTCACATCATATTTATACCCCAGGGAAACAGGATGTGATGAATTACTAATTAAAGGTTCCTAGATACTCTGATCAACTTTATAAACTACAGTAGAAATGACAGAAATGCTTCAATTACATTTATTTTCTAGGAATTGTTATGGGTACCAATAATTGTGGAACAGGTGGTTTTATGAAAAAATAATTATTTGTTAGTCAGGGATTTATTTATTTTTAATTCCCTTGAGTTAAGGGTTACATTTTTCTTCAGTTTTCAGTGTGAGATTATGCTTCTGCAATAAAAATTGAATTTATTTTAAGGCTTTTAACACATCTAAACCAGGGGTGCCAATAATTGTGGATGGCACTGTACACACACACACACACACACACACAATCCAGCCTCAGAATGGAATGCCAGTTTTATTATTCCTTACTCAGGAGCCAGCTTGTACATAAACACACAGAAATGAGTGTGTGTGTGTGTGTGTGTGTGTGTGTGAGAGAGAGAGAGAGAGAGAGAGAGGATGGTGTGAGAGAGAGAGGATGGTGTGTGAGAGAGAGAGACAGAGAGAGGATGGTGTGTGAGAGAGAGAGAGGATGGTGAGAGAGAGACAGAGAGGATGGTGAGAGAGAGAGAGAGAGAGAGAGAGAGAGAGGATGGTGAGAGAGAGAGAGAGGATGGTGTGAGAGAGAGAGAGAGAGGATGGTGTGAGAGAGAGAGAGAGGATGGTGTGAGAGAGAGAGAGAGAGAGAGAGGATGGTGAGAGAGAGAGAGAGAGAGAGAGATTTTTTTGATTTTTAAATCCACTTTATTTACAGATCCTTGTTTACACCATTGAAAAGTACTTCAAATACATGAACAGCATTTTTAAACAAACAAACAAACAAACAAACAAACAAAAACAAACAAAAACAAACAAACAAACCAAAAAAACATACCAAGTTCTATGCTAGAAAACAAGAAAAGGTCACATCCTCATCCCTCACTGCACAAAGTGCTTCTCCACAACACCACCTGTCAACAAATGTATCAATATCTTTCATAAGCTCATAAAAATGGAAATCAATGAGAATCCTGGATTTCACCAGACTTGAAAACACACGTACTGCACTGCAAGCTAAGTCTCCAGACACCCTGTTCCTCCTGCTGATATAAATGGCCATTTTTGCCTGACCCAAAATAAAGTTTAACAGTTGACACTTGGATCTGTGCTTGTGTGTACCTGAAACCCAAAATAAAAGTCTGCACAGAAAAAACTTCACCAAAGGCCAAAAACAAATTTGTCAAAGTGCCAAACAAAGGCAAAAGTCTTGAACAGTGCATAAAACAATGAAAAATAGTTTCTCTCTCAGAACAAAAAGGGCAGTCTTGACTCACTGCAGGGTTGATAATGCAAACAAATGCATTAATTGCCAATATGCCATGGAGGAGTCTCCATTGCAAGTCACCAATCTGTTTTTTTAGGGGTGGCTTGTACAGTGTCCTCCATTCAGGTTTCACAACATTTTGTAACTTAAAAACATCTCGCCAAGGGGTGTCGACTCTCATGTTAAGCTTCTGTTTGTTTAAAACAATCACACACAACTTATAAAAATCTTTCCCGCTCAAGGTGGCCAGAGAAACCCCAACATTCTCTCTGCCCTCCAATAGAACCCCTGTACAATCCCCAAGTTCAGGAAAGATGTTCAGCAAGGGGAAAGGGTCGTCTTTGATGGGGAAGTCAACCCCCCCTCTGAACCTTGCCAGCATTCTGAGTTCATCTGCTGAGAAACACTTTTTCCATCTGCCCAGCAATTTGTCAGCAATCCGTGCGGACCTAAAGCCCAGACGTGCTACCAACTCGGAGGAAGATGAGAAGTTGGCACCTGTACAGTCCACCAAATGTTTAACCTGTAACACACCAGTCCTGGACAAAAGTTTTGACAGTGTAGGGTTGCCGTCTGTAGAGACATCCAACCTAGAGCCATGGATTAGGGGTTCTTCAAGCAGCCAATGCAGCGACGTATTCGGTCCAGGCCTTTGTGTGTGGAACAGGCCCAGAATCTGGAAAACGCTCTTGTAGAATGGCGGTAATCTAGAAATGTCCAACCTTTTTACATCCATTAGGAAGAGAGCCTTGTCCATCCTCAACCCTTCCACGGTCTGAAATAGAAGGCCCACAAGCGGTCTCCACACCAAGTCTTTGGGACCCGTCAGGTATCTCTGTAAGAACATTAGACGAAAGGCTGCCACTCTGCTTGGTAAATGTATCAGACCTTGGCCCCCTTCGTCCTTTGGCAGATACAACACGCTTTGAGGCAGCCAGTGCAAATTGTCCCAAAAGAAACTCACTAGAAGCGCTTGAATATTGGCCAGGAAATCTTTTGGGGGGTCGGCACATATTAATTTGTGCCACAATGTGGCAGCGACCAGATTGTTCGTGATGAGGATGCGCCCCCTGTAGGACATATGGGGTAGAATCCACCTCCATCTGTTCAGACGGCCTTTGATCTTCTCCAAGACTCCTTCCCAATTTTTCCGTGAGGTGTTTTGGTCACCCAGGTAAACCCCTAGGTACTTAAGACCTTCCTTCTTCCACATCAGCCCAGCAGGAAGTTGTATGTTGTGTCCAGACCAACCCCCAACACAAAAAGCATCGCTCTTGCTCCAATTCACCTTAGCAGATGATATAGAACCAAACAAAACAGTTGTTTTGAGTAGCACCTCAATATCTTTTTGTCCATTGACCAACGTGATAACATCGTCGGCATAGGCTGACAATTTAAAAACACTTTTACATGAAGGAACATACAAACCAGAGAGCTCAGCCCTCAACTGCACTAACAGAGGCTCGATAGCTAGTGAATAAAGCATACCAGAGAGAGAACAACCCTGCCGAACACCCCTGTTAACACTGAATGGAGCACACAAAAAGCCGTTGATTTTGAGTACGCTTTCAACATTGCAGTACAACATTTTGATCAACCTTAGAAAGGCATCACCAAAACCAAAATGCTTCAGTGTTTTCCACAAATATGTGTGTTCCACACGATCGAAAGCCTTTTCCTGATCCAGCGAAACCAAACCAGTTTTCAGACCAACGAGTTTGGAAACGTCGAGGACACCTTTAATTAGGTGGATGTTGTCAAATATGAAACGCTCGGGTATGCAGTAAGTCTGATCCTGATGTATGACCTCTGACATTACTTTTCCCAACCGAATGGCTAGGGTCTTTGAAAGGATTTTATAGTCAGTTGTGAGTAAAGCTACAGGACGCCAGTTTTTGAGGTGGTTCAAATCACCTTTTTTAGGTAGCAGGGTAAGCACCGCCCTCCTACACGACAACGGTAGTTGCCCTGTTTCCAGACATTCGTTTAGGACACTTAAAAAATCTTTCCCCAAGATGGGCCAAAAGGCTCGAAAGAACTCAACTGATAGCCCATCAATGCCCGGTGCTTTCCCACCTTGCATAGTGTGGAGGGCATCCTCTAGCTCATGCAAAGACAAAGGCCCATCAAGCACCTTGGCAGAGTCATCATTGATGGTGGGCAGATTTTGGAAAAAAATATCTTCCACAAGTGGGTGCTCAACATATTCACACTGGTATAGTTCTGAGAAGAAAAATACAGCTTCTCTACAAATGTCAGAGGAATCTGATACCAGCGTCCCCGATGCGGAATAGACACCATGAATGAATCTTTTCTGACTATTCCTCTTTTCCAAACCAAAGAAAAACTTGGATGGGGCATCCATTTCAGCAACGTTCTGAAAACGTGACCTAATTAGAGCTCCCTGAGCCTTAACTCTTAAAAGATCAGATAAAAACACCTTCTTGGATTTAAAAGTTTCATAATAAAATTGATTACTAGCTGAGGATGTGGGGTGTTGCATATCCATAATTTCAAGTTCTATAGCTTTTAGGGACTCAGTAATCACTTTAGAAACACATCGGCTGTAGTCTTGACAAAACATTTTAATTTTTGCTTTCGCCACATCCCACCACTGTGCAAGCGATGAGTAAAAGGTTTTCTCAGCCGTTAAAACACTCCAAAAAACTATAAAACTGTCCTTAAAATTAGAGTCCTCTAAAAGTGATGCATTAAAATGCCAGTAGGCGCTCCTGGGTTTAACATTGGTCATGGAAACATTGCAAACGACCATGCTGTGGTCAGAAAACCCAACAGGGCATATCCAGCATTTTCTAATGGTATTCAAATGGTGTTTAAAAATATAAAATCTGTCAAGTCGCGCCATGGACAACACGTTACCCCTAGAATGCACCCATGTGTATTGTCTGTCAGTTTTGTGGAAGCACCTCCACACATCACACAGCCCATGTGTTTGTAGCAGTTCAACAAGGTGGCTGCGCGACAGGGCATGGGGTTCAGCGTGGTTCCTGTCCATGCTATCTGTCGTGCAATTAAAATCACCGCCTAAAAACATAAAATCGCCCGGACTGCAATCTCTAATCAGAGCGCTTAGTTTCTTAAAAAAAACCAACCTATCGTCACCAGTGGTCGGGGCATAAACGCAAATAAAAACAAAAACCTCGTTCTCAAAAATGGCCCGTATTTTTAAAAGCCTCCCCTTTATAACTTCATCGACGCAGTGGGACTGAGGAGTAAAATCACGTGAAAACAGCAGGGCAACACCAGCACTACTGGATGTATGATGGCTGAGGACAGACAAACCATTCCACTCTTTGCACCAGTCCGTGGCGTTTAACGCATCACTGTGCGTCTCTTGCAGGAACATGACATCAATCGCCTTCTGTCTAATCAGTTCATAGATCAATGCCCTCTTCTCACAATCCCTGGCCCCATTGATATTTAGGGAGGCAATCCGGACACTATTCATGATTGTCAAGGGTGAGGGGGGGGGGGGGGGGGGGGGAAGACAAGACAGAAACGAAAGGGAAACTAAACCATTTGTGCATCATCACGTTTTAAATCTTTCTTAACTTTCGTAACGATCTTTCTCAGGCGGTGAATTTCGGGGTCACTAAACGCGCCTTCGTTTCTGTGATGGCACACGTCCTGCAAAAACTGTTTCCTGTCTACAAAATACTCCTCAATTTTTACATTCCTTTTCCCTTTTGTGTCTGCCAAAAACTTACTGATATAATCAGCGGTGTACATAACCACAGCGCTGGATGTGGGGGACGAAGAGAAACTGCTGGAGTCGGAAGAGTATCCATCACACTGTAAAAAATAGAATTACGCTTTGTTCAAGTAATTCCATATTCATAATTGAATCGACAAGAAAATATGAATAATTATTAACGAACAGAAAAATCCACATCAAACTGATAGGGTGCACCTCAATGATGTGTAAATATACAATAGTGAATAATCTGAATTGAAAATACATAATTGCCACAGGTGTTTATTCAGCGCATGCTCTTAATGACCAAGACACGGGGTTTCCTCTCCCAAATGCAAGGGCTGGGCAACGTGGTTCTCTCTCCGGTGGAAGTTCTTTCTACTTGACCTGCAGGATGGCCAAACTTTGAAAAGGTACGTTTTTTACCAGGCTGTAAGCATGTATATAACATTGTGTCCTACTCAAGAAATAATTTAAAAGGTCTGTGTCCGTTTTTATGAATGACAAGATTTCGATACATGTGCTAGTTTTGACTCAGTGTTTGTTATTGGGCTATCTAATATGCTAAAGTTAGCTAAATTTCGGACTGAATTCCTGCAGGAATGTTACGGACCATATTGACTGTTTGTTTATGTCATATATAAACCGTCAGTGCATCTGTGGTACAGTATACGGCCCTCTTATTTAACCAGCGCAGTATTTCTAATTTTGGTGTGTACAATGACCATGCGTCATGTAATGTTTGTTAGCTGAGCGCAGTGTTCCAGTGCCAAGCTGTCTCAGGCAGACATGGCAACCATTACTGTTTGCCCGTAATCATTACTGTTTCGGTGATCCAATTACGCTATTACGACTTTGAAGTCGATTATTACGGTTTTTGCTCATAATTGATATTTTCAAATTTGCCACCAGAATTCCCACACTTGCGATTTCCCAGTCTCCCGGCAGAGGGTGCTATTACTAGAATGTCAGCCAATGCTTTAGAAACACAGTCTCTGATTGGTTAACCTCAGCAATTTTATCAAATTTCGACCAATAAGAGCCCCGCGCACATTTTGTACTTTAGAAGAAGCAAAAAATGGCTGACAGTTCAGCCGATTCATCTGACCCGCCGCCGAAAAAAGCAAGAAAAACGATCGGCAAAACTAAGACTGTGTACCAAAAATTTAAAGAGGAATATCGTACCTTGTATCCAGTAATCACAAAATCAGGAAAATCCTAGCACGTGCGGTCAGGGTAGGCAGGGGGGCATTAGAGAATTTTAGCGAGAGTCAAAGTCAAAGCGGAATACAGGATAATGTCGACAATTGCGCGTCTGAGACGTTTTAATCATCTAGATTACTGGCAGAAGTTGTGCTTGCCATCCAGCAAGGCAGGCCAACATCACCTCTTCGGGGCAGAAAACTCTCCGTCCATCCCAGCCGTATTGGTAGACCTACACCAGGAAAGAGAGGCTTTGCGTGTGATGTTAGCAACAGTTTTTTCTGCTGTTCTTTAATGCACTTTTACAGTAGTGCTGACTGACTTATGGAGGCCTATTTTGCAAGCTCATAATGGTTCATTTATTGTTAATGTTTTACAAATCTACACAGCCTGCATTTATACTGTAGGCAACTGCTGTTCTTTCATGCACTTTTCCAGTAGTGCTGCCTAACTCATGTAGGGCTATTTTTCAAGTTCGTAATGGTTCATTTTTACAATTCTGCACAGCCTGCATTTGTACAATAGGCAAGAGATATTCCTTAATGCACTTCTTCTACAGTGGTGTTGCAAGTTCATAGGCTGGTTCATGTATTCTTCATTGTAGTGTGTGTGTATGCTAAAATATCGCATTGAATTGCATGTTTTTCAACAGATATTCTTGCATTTTGTTCACATTGCCCTTTTAAAGATGCAGCTGTATTTATCAATATTAACTAATTTATATAGGCTAGGCACACTGGTGTATATTGTTTTAAATGTGAAGTTCTGCTAGAATGGCTCTGTACCTCAGAATAAGAGCATAATTAAATTGTGAAACTATTAAGTAGGAGTATTATCATGAAAATGTATTACTATTGCGAGTTTACGGATGGAATTTACATATGTAAATGATCGCTGCCTACCCTGCCACAGACCTCACCGCACGCCACTGACTAGCAATATCATTAACTAGGAAGGCTAACAGTAAACGACACGAAGCTGATGTTCCCTATGCTTTTTGGCTGTTACATGGATAGTAGCACGTCTGTAAGGCTGTACTGCCCTCGTTTGTCTCTGTTTTATCCATACATCGTCGTGATTTCTAATGTGTGCATATTACATGAGCTAGCTAATAGTTAGTGGCCTTAACTGTAATGCAATTTTATTTTGGTATACTATGGGGATTCCTTTCAGAAAGCCTTTTCCTTGTGGATGCCAAACTTATTTTGAATATTCTGATTATATGTTTCAGATAAGAACTCCAAATCCCCATGTTATGCAAGTACTGCAGTTTCTCTGCAGACCAGGACAATCTTGTCAGGCACCACCAGCTTCACCACAGGAGACCCCACCATTGGCCGTGTGTTCATCCCAACTGTGCATGTGTGTTTAAAACCCGAGGAGCTTTAAGATCACACCTTTCAAGATATCATCGAACAGGTGCACTTGCTCGAGATCAGTCTAATTTCACCTTCAAATGTGAATGTTGTGATTTTCAAGAAGTATGTTGTGAAAGGGATTTTTTTAAACACCTGGGAAATCATCTTCGAATTCAGGAAACTGTTTTATGCCCTTTTTTAGGTTGTGACTTTAAAACAAACTCATACAAAACATTCAGCTCACATAAAAGCAGAAAACATAAGCAATATCATACAGGTGACTTTAGAACAGTCATTCAGCCTTGTGCTGTAACTGTAGCTGAAAGTGCTGCCTCAACTTTCATTCAACCTGAATCGAGTAATGTGTTGGAGGAACATGCCACAGATAATTTGGAGTGTACAACAATTGAGCACAAAATTGTGAGTCTTTTTCTGTCTATGCAAACTGTCTTGCATGTCTCACGGAGTGCAGTTCAAACGATAATTGAGGGATTACGTGATATATTGATATGCTCAAAATCCAATGCTTTTCAGTTAGTTTCAGAGGTTCTTGCAAAACACCACCTGACATCAGATAGCACTGTTGTTCAGGAGATAGTTGATTCATTTTTTGCATCCCATCCCTTACTGTCGTCAATTTCTGAAAAGGGCTGCCTATCTACTGACTACCGAAGAAACCAGTATTTTGCACAAAATTTTCCTTTCATTGAGGCAGTAGAATATCGTTACAGACAAGACAGTAGAAACTCCTTTGTTTATGTACCACTGACTTTGGTGCTTGAAAACTTGTTGAGACGCTCTGATTATTCAGGTGCATTAGTTGTCAATCAAGACCACTTGGATGGTATTTACAGGACTTTCCAGGATGACCAGTACTTCAGACCGCGTGGTGTTTCCGACAGTGAAGACACAGAAATCAGTATAGCTCTGTATATTGATGAATTTGAATTATGCAACCCTTTGGGTACATCACGCAAGATTCACAAAATAGTTGGAGTGTATTGGGTCATTCTTAATTTACCAGTGAAGTTCAGAGCAGGGTTGACATCGATTCAGTTGGGAGCTTTAGGGAAAAGTATTGATGTCAGAAAATTTGGCTATGAGTGTTTTTTAGAGCCCCTGATAAAGGATCTAAAGCTGGTTGGTCAACATGGGGTCTTTGTGGAGAAATTAGGGAAGTCTGTTGATGTGAAGCTGTTCTGTGTCTGTGCAGATAATCTTGGAGCGCACAGTTTAGCAGGGTTCCAAGAAAGTTTTACTGTGGATAAGTTTTGTCGTTTTTGTTTGGTGAGTCACAGAGACATAGCAACTGTTAATGCAGGTGATTTTGTTTTGAGAACTGTTGAACAGCACAATGAGTTTGTGGAGGAGCTTAAGCAAAACGAAACTCTTCACAGTGTAAATGGTGTTAAACGAGAGTGTGTGTTGAGTAAGCACTTGCCTTCCTTTCATCCTGTGACAGGGTTCCCCCCTGATGTCTTGCACGACTTTTTTGAAGGCATTGTTCCAGTCGAATTACAATTGTGCCTATCAGATTTGATTTCCAAAGGTTTTTTCACATTGGACAGACTTAACCACATCATCAGTTCATTCCCATACAAATACTCAGATAAAGTCAACAAGCCTAAGATCATTACTAAATCAGCCTTTTCAAAGAGGTCTATAGGGGGCAACGGCCATGAAAACTGGGCGCTGCTGCGACTGCTTCCTCTCCTGGTTGGTGGAATTGTCCCAGAGAATGAACCATCATGGGAGATATTAATGGACTTGAAGGAGATCGTTCAGATAATTGTTTCTGATAAATTCACAGAGCAAACATTGAGTTTTCTGGCAACCAAGTTATCCGATCATCGCTTACTACTCAGAGCCACATTTCCTGATTTTGTCTTTAAACCAAAGCATCACATAATTGAACACTATCCACACCTCATACGTTGTTATGGTCCATTAGTGGAACTATGGACCATGCGGTTCGAATCAAAGCATAGTGTCTTTAAGACAGTTGCTCGTAATGTACATAACACAAAAAATGTACTGCTTTCCTTAGCTACAAAGCATCAGCAGTTAATGGCTTACAATTTGTCGGGACAAAGCCTCTTCAAGTCTGACTTGTACATTGACAAAGTTGAAGCTGTTCAGGTGGGAACTTTGGACTGTGCACAGAGGTCTGCAGTGTTAAGAAAGTTACCCCATGTTGACACTATATCTATAACTCGTAAACTCGAACTGTTTGGAACAGAATACTCTCAAGGCATGATTGTCACAGCTGGGCATGGCTATGGCCAGCCAGAATTTTTCAAAATTGTCAACATCATTATTCATGGTGACAAAGTATTATTCCTGTCAAAGAAACTTGTTGCCTGGTACTTCGAGCATTATAGGTCTTTTCAAGTAGAGGATAGTGTCTATGGTGAAATAACTGTTCTTGATGTCAATGAACTGAATCATTACTATCCTTTGGCAGCTTACCTTGTTGGGGGAAGGCTCTGGGTGACGCTGAGAACACACTGTTAGATGGACGATGGTGAGTAAATGTGTTCATCAAAAACTAATCTCATACCAATTCCATGAATATGTTTATTGTGTATAATGCATTTTCCCAAACCTGAGTGTTTTCTGTTTCATAGGCACTGTTGCTTAGAGTAATAATATCTGCTGATGAAGCAAGACGTGTCCAACTATCACAAGTGCCAGAGTCTGTGGAAGCACTCGTGGATTTGCTAAAAGAAAAACTACAACTTCAGGGGGATTTTCAGTTAAAATTTGAGGACCCCGAATTCCAAAATGCCCTCTGCGACTTGTCGCATATATCAGAACTCCCGCCTAATCGTGCAGTTCTACACATTAAGTGGAAAGGGCATTCAGCTTATCAAGATCCCTTTGATCTACCTCTGTCCCTTGGGTCTATCTCGTCACTCGACACTGCAAGCTTAAACTCCTCCATAAGCACCTCTCCCAGCCCCTCTCCCACCACCTCAGGACATTTACGCAGCGCGTCAGAGTGGCCCTCTCCATTCCCTATCCCAGCTCTGTCCCTTGATGTTGAGCTGAAGTTAAGAAAAGGCAATGAGGCATATGAGAAAACCAAAAAAGGCACTGATGTCACAAGAGACATTAAGACAGACATTCTTGACAAAATTGCCCATGCTGCTTTTGAAATAAAGGCGTATCCTCAGCCCCACGAACTTGAATCCATTGCAATTGCGTTAATTAACAAATACGCATGCCTCAGAGAGGTTGATGGCAATGGGTATGATGGGTGGCTTTGTAGTATAAGGAACAAATTCAATAACTTTAGAGCAAAGCTGCGGCTGGCTGGCTGCAGTGAAGTGTCCCTTAATTGCAAAAGAAAGGCAGATGGAGGCACTGCAATATACACACTGAAGAAGGCCAAGCGTGGCGAGATAAACCATTTTCCAGAGAATCCGAATCTGCATGATGACTCCTCACTTGAACAGCAAAGACAGCTTTTGGTGGAAGCAACAAAGATGGCCAAAGTAGATGAGAAGTTCATAAGGGAAACCATGGAAATGACCTTTTCCCTGAGGAGAAGGGAGGTGGTTGATAATAAGCCAATGGTGATTGAAGTGCAGGAGAGATGGCCTGCTTTATTTTTCAAAGAGCAGGTAAGAATTTGCACATTTTGTATTTTCTGTAATGTATGTAGACTTCTTTTCAAAGGTACAGTTATGCTCAAAATAATAGCAGTGTCTTTAAAAAAGATGAGTAAATGTCAATTCTTGAAATAAATTTTACTTTAATGAACACAAATGCATTAGGGACGCTGCACATTCTATTTCAAAGCAAGAAATTGGAAAAAGTAATAAAATTTTGTATTTCACAGAAAGTCAAGAAATGTAATGTTAAAAAAATAGCAGCGTTGACCTCTGTCTTTGCTCAAAAAAAGTACCGTACAAACTAAGAAATTCAAATTCAACTTAAGTAGCATCCTAAACTAATTCTGTTGCATAAACATGGTTTATGAGAACTGCTTCTCATCTGTGGTGCATGGAGTCAGCCAACTTCTGGCAATGGTCAACAGGTATTGCCGCCCAAGTCAATTGTACTACATTCCACAATTCCTCTGCGTTTCTTGGTTTTGCCTCATGTACAGCATTTTTTAGGTCAGCCCACAAGTGTTCTATGGGATTAAGGTCTGGGGATTGTGCTGGCCACTCCATTATTGGCAGAGGTGTCAAAAGTAAAAAATAGAAACACAATTTCCTTCCAACATAGGTAACTTATCTGAGTAAAAAGCAGACCAGTGTTGTCTTACGATCAGCTGATTCTGCACTGGTTGAATTGAGTTTGTGGTGGGTCCTTGTCAGGTTTTTAGTGTTTTTCAGTAATAACACAGTCTATCTATCTCATTAGGTACAATGGAGTAAATGGTGTAACACCTATGTAATACCATGTGCTACTGTTGTAATTACACCACAAAAGTACATTTACTTTTACTTTTGACACCTCTGATTATTGGATGCTGTTTGTCTGGAACCATGTTTTTTCTCGCTTGCTGGTGTGTTTGGCGTCACTGTCTTGTTGAAACATCCACTTCAAAGGCATTTCTTCAGCATTTGGCTATAGGCAGCAGAGTTTCAACGAACAGCATATAATACCTACTCTGGCCACAATCCTACACAGTTTACCTTTAAAGACACAGCTATTATTTTCAGCATAACTGTATGCATTCTGAGAACCCTTCCACTGTGTTTGACTCATACCTGTGGTTATTGTTGATTTATGTATTTGACAGATTGATGCAGAGTTCCATTGCATCACAAACAAGATGTTATTGACGACATTCAGAACTGCAGTGGACAACTACGCTCCCAAACTACTTCGTCTGTACCGTAACCAAAAAGCAGCCTTTGGGAAGGCAATGGAGGAGGTCATGGCAAAGCTTGATGATGAGGTATATTATGGTTGAAATACTTAATCTTTCTAACACTGCTCTAACTGGGTAATAAAAAAACCACACTATTCTTATTTGCTTAAAAAAATCTTTAATTATTCTTTTGTAAATATTAACGTTTACTATTTGGCAGTACTCTCAACTTTCTATGTTTGTATACTTTCTTGTTTTTCTTTCGGGAAGACCTCTGACATCCTCAGGCACCGCAAAGATGCTGCTCTTCGAGGACTTCCAGTATTTCTCCGTGAGGAACCTAAGGAACTCTTCAAACAATGCCTTGTAAGTGCATTAGCATCAAACAAAAACCACCTTTTTTTTGGAAAACTTATTATATAATGACATTCTATTCCTTGGGTGGCCAACCCGCGGCTCGCGAGCCGCATGCGGCTCTTTGCCCGGTGTCATGCGGCTCTTACGTTCATATCGAAGTTTGTGGGGTTTTTTAAAATTTTTTTTAATGTGCGTGTGCGCTTTGCTTGAGTTCAGTATGGTATTTTCGTCAAATGCATCTTCGCTTTGCTTGGGTATATTACGGTATTTTCAGGTCATGTCAAATGCGCATGTGCGTGAGATAATCGCTCAGTTTTTGGGCAAGGTGTATCTTGTCAAGTAGCCTCTCAAAATGGCAATGAAAAAATGCACAGCAAAACGAAAATATGAAGACGAACATAGGACATTTTTAACAGAGTGGGAGAGTTTATACTTTTTTGTTGAACGTAATGGCAAGCCATTCTGCCTTATATGTCAGTTGTCATTAGCTCATTTCAAAGCTTCCCGCCTCCCTGAATAAGCAAGGAGCTAGATATGCAACACTAATTGAAAACCTGCACGAAAGCTTTGTAACCCGGTTCCGTGATATACTGTACAACTGAAAAGGCCACAGGTTACGTTCCTCGTCGACCCATTCAATGCGGAGATGGACTGTTTGAAAGCCCCGCTAGTCACAGATGAGGCTGCGGCTGAGTTGGAGATGATCGATCTTCGTGAGGAAGACCAACTGAAACCTGTTTTGAGGGAAGGCACCATTGAGTTTTGGAAAAGTGTGCCATTGGAAAAATACCCGAATGTGAAACGGGCTGCGCTTAAGATACTGTCAATGTTTGGGTCAACATACGTATGCGAGTCTGTGTTCTCTACCATGAAACACGTGAAGTCAAAGCATCGTTCTGTTCTGACTGAAACCCATGTGAAAGAACTGCTTCGAGTGGCAACGACGGAATACAAGGCAGATTTGAAGAGGATTGTTCAAGGCAAGGAATGTCAGAAGTCCCACTAAGCAACATGCATAGTAAGTGCACACAATATTGATTGCTGTAAATGACTGGCCTGTGGTATTAGTACTGACTGAAGGAGTAAATTTCTCTCATGTTGGCGTGTGACATTTACTATTAATCTGGCTGAGCAGAGGTGCGTGAGCGTGTGTGTCTGTGAGGGAGAGAGAGCGGGGGGGGGGGGGGGGGCGATGTTCATGTGCGGTCATGTGTATGGTGTGGCTTTTTTTTGGTAATGCCATGAGTCCCACTAAGCAGCATGCATAGTAAGTGCACACAATGTTCATTGTTAAAAATGACTGGCCTCAGCCTGTGGTCTTAGTACTGTAGGAGTAAATATGTTGGTGTGTGTGACATTTACTATTAATCTGGCTGAGCAGAGGTGTGTGTGTGTGTGTGTGTGTGTGTGTGTGTGTGTGTGTGTGAGAGAGAGAGAGAGAGGAAGGGATGGGTGATGTTCGTGTGCCCATGTGTATGATGTGGCTCTTTGCGGTAATACAGTAAAAAATGTGGCTCTTGGTCTCCAACTGGTTGGCCACCCCTGTTCTATTCTATTGTAACGCATGTATACGCTATACACATGCACACTGAAAACAACTTGCTGTGCAGTGCAGATGTGCATGTCTGTTCAATCCTTTCTGAGATCTCAGCCATTCTAATAGGACCATGGTTTGTTTGCATTTTTTAACACGTCTTCAACATACTCAAAATGTTATCCTAAAAGTTATGCAATATTACCAGATGCCTTTCAATACAGCAGTAACTTTTGGGATGATCTTTGGATTACAGTATGTTAAGATGTTTTTTATAAGATGTTAACAAACCGTAACTCCCATTAGAATGGCTGATCTCTCAGAAAGGATTGAACAAACAAATTGACGTCATTGGGTAGTGACAAGTCAAGGGTAGCGTAGACAATACAACTTAATGTTGAAATTGGATGGAATTCTCCTTTAAGGCACATTTCCTTCCTTGTGTGTCCAATGCAGCTTCATAATAAGCTATTGATTGACCAATCACACACGGCAGAAGACAATCTTTACTGTGCATAAATCACATGAAAAAACGTATTCTTTTAATGTGCAATTTTACTGTGTATGTACACCTCTGTGTATAAAGTTTATTACGCCTTACGTAGTAAGTCTTAACCTGTCCTTGTGCTATACACTGCTCCAAAGAATAATGGGGAACACCAAAACCAATGCAATGCAACTTCAGGTCAAACATACTGCTGTGACATCAGCCTGTCCAGTTAGGAAGCAACACTCATTGTAAGTCCATTTTGACTACTGTTATGCAAAATTAACAAGCAATGGGTAGAAATTAAAGGTAATAACCAAAACAAGCCCCAAAAAGAGTTATTCTGCTGGTGGTGGCCAGCTGATGGCCATTCTGACTAATTTTTTGGTCACATGTGCATTTTGTCAGTGTCCCA
>NC_083590.1:8355149-8402649 GCF_027579695.1 Neoarius graeffei
AATGTCTTCATTCCAAGGCAGGTGTCTGTATGCAAATAATCAGCCATTAAGCTCCACCTCCCGACCAATCACAATCCAGAACTCGACAGCGCTGTGGTGTCAGGAAATAGAACACCTCAGTGTCCAAACACATAGAGACCCAACAACATCAGAGAGTTTTTGTTGGACGTAAATGTTGTCTGCAATGTTGACATGTAAAAGTCATTAAGTATTGGCACCCTTGGCTATACACAACGCCATTAAAGCAAGCGTGCTGTATCTCCTGCTTACCCTGTGGGACAGAAAATCATTTACTCAAAGATCATATTGCATATTAGTCACAAACCTCACTATTGTGATATTGTGTCGTTATCAGTTATACTAATTCTGCTCCTCTCACACACCCTCGGTTTGTGTTTCTGTTGTTACACGGCTCACTGTGACAAGACGAGCCCTGATACTTATTTTAATACATCTGAGGATGCCTAATGCAGTCAATCTATTTGAGTGACTGTGGCCTTCGGCCCGGGAATGATGTCGTCAGACGTCTTGCAAAAGTATTCATCCCCCTTGGTGTTTGTCCTGTTTTGTCGCATTACAAGCTGGAATTAAAATGGATTTTTGGAGGATTAGCACCATTTGATTTACACAACATGCTGACAACTTTAAAGATGCACATTGTTTTTTTTTATTGTGACACAAACAATAATTAAGATGAGAAAACAGAAATCTGGAGTGTGCATAGGTATTCACCCCCAAAGTCAATACTTTGTAGAACCACTTTTTGCTGCAATTACAGCTGCAAGTCTCTTGGGGTATGTCTCTATTAGCTTAGCACATCTAGCCACTGGGATTTTTGCCCATTCCTCAAGGCAAAACTGCTCCACTCCTTCAAGTTAGATGGGTTGTGTTGGTGTACAGCAATCTTCAAGTTATGCCACAGATTCTCAATTGGATTGAGGTCTGGGCTTTGATTCGGCCATTCCAAGGCATTTAAATGTTTCCCTTTAAACCACTCCAGTGTAGCTTTAGCAGTATGTTTCGGGTCATTGTACTGCTGGAACGTGAACCTTTGTCCCAGTCTCAAACCTCTGGCTGACTCAAACAGGTTTTCCTCCAGAATTGCCCTGGATTTAGTGCTATCCATCTTTCCTTCAGTCCTGACCAGCTTTCCTGTCCCTGCAGATGCAAAACATCCCCACAGCATGATGCTGCCACCACCATGCTTCACTGTAGGAATGGTGTTCTCAAGGTGTTGGGTTTGCACCACACATGGCATTTCCCATGATGAACAAAAAGTTAATTTTTTTGTCTCATTTGACCAGAGAATCTTCTTCCATGTGTTTGGGGAGTCTGCCACATGCTGTTGATCAAACTCCAAACGTGTTTTCTTTAAGCAATGGCTTTTTTCTGGCCACTCTTCCATAAAGCCCCACTCTGTGGCGTGTACGGCTTAAGTGGTCCTATGGACAGATACTCCCATCTCCACTGTGGATCTTTGCAGCTCCTTCAGTGTTATCTTTGGTGTCTTTGTTGCATCTCTGATTAATGCCCTCCTTGCCCGGTCTGTGAGTTTTGGTGGGTGGCCTTCTCTTGTCAGGTTTGTAGTGGTGCCGTATTCTTTCCATTTTGCTATAATGGATTTAATGGAGCTCTGTGGGATATTCAAAGTTTGGGATATTTTTTATAACCCAACCCTGATCTATACTTCTCCACAACTTTGTCTCTGACCTCTTTGGAGGCTCCATGGTTCTCATGTTGCTTGCTTAGTCGTGTTGCAGAGTCAGGGTCCTTCCAGAACAGAGTGATTTATACAGACATCATGTGATAGATCATGTGACACTTTGATTGCACACAGGTGGATCTTAATCAACTAAAATTTATCTTGCTCTATCACCTAATGATTATTCCCCCCTTGAATGTCTCTACCAGTGTATCGATCAAATCAACAACTGGATGTCACAAAATTTTCTTCAGCTGAACACAGATAAAACAGAAGTAATTCTATTTGGAAAAAAAGATGAAAGACTCAGGATTACCACTATTCTTGACACAAAGGGGATTAAAACAAAAGAAATGGTTAAAAATCTTGGTGTTTTCATTGACAGCGAGCTAAACTTTGAGAGGCACATGAAAGCAATCACTAAAACGGCATTTTATCACCTAAAAAACATTTCCAAACTAAGAGGACTTATACATGCCTTCATCTCTAGTAGGGTTGATTACTGCAATGGCCTTTTCACAGGCCTGCCAAAAAAAAACGTCAAACGACTTCAGCTGGTTCAAAATGCAGCGGCTAGGGTTCTCACACGAACAAAAAGAAC
The DNA here is from genome assembly GCF_027579695.1 of Neoarius graeffei. NCBI lineage: Eukaryota > Metazoa > Chordata > Actinopteri > Siluriformes > Ariidae > Neoarius > Neoarius graeffei. Next base: position 8,357,453 of record NC_083590.1, read on the forward strand.
GGAGCACATTACTCCAATTCTAAGGTCCCTTCACTGGCTTCCAGTAAGCTACAGAATTGACTTTAAAGCATTGCTGCTGGTGTACAAATCTCTAAATGGTACAGGGCCCAATTACCTCTCTGATATGTTGCAGCGGCCTAACCCAATCAGATCTACTGGATTGCAACAGCAAAATTTACTGGTAAAACCTGTTGTTAAAACAAAGTGTGGTGAAGCAGCTTTTAGCTACTATGCAGTGCAGCTATGGAACCAACTCCCAGAGGACATCAAAAATGCTCCTGCTGTTGGCAGCTTCAAATCTAGACTAAAGACCAAGCTATTCTCAGATGCTTTCTGCTAAATTATTAATATTGCCATCTCTACATGTTTTAAACTCTTTACTTTTACAGTCTCTCCATGTTTTAAATTTTACTTAACTTTTATTCTGTTTTATTCTGCTGTTTTTTTTAAATTGAACTTTTATCTCATTTTATTATTTTATTTCTACTATTGTTTAATTCTTATTAATTTCCTTCCCCATTTATTTTATGTAATTTTATTTTCTATTGTTTACTGTTTTGCTTTTACTTCTGTAAAGCACATTGAACTGCCACTGTGTATGAAATGTGCTATATAAATAAACTTGCCTTGCCTTGCCTTGCCTAATTATGTGACTTATGAAGTGAATTGGTTGGGCCAGCTCTTATTTAGGGGTTTCATATGAAGGGGGTGAATACTTATGCACACTCCAGATTTCTGTTATTTCAACTTATAGTTTGTGTCACAATAAAAAACAAAACAATTTTCCCCTTTAAAGTGGTCGGCATGTTGTGTAAATCAAATGGTGCTAAGCCTCCAAACATCCATTTTAATTCCAGCTTGTAATGCGACAAAACAGGACAAAAAACCAAGGGGGATGAATACTTTTGCAAGACACTGTATAGTAATATGGTCAGTTCATAAACAATAACATCCCCTCTGGACTACATTTCTCCTTTGCTTAGCCATGAATCTGCTTGATGATAGTTTTGATAGCTGACTGGTTTAATGTAAACTAGCCTTGAATTGTCACCACCACCAAGAAAAAAAGGCCAAATGTCATTTAAAAACAAATTCACATGATGTAATGATATATTTCAGCAGATAGATTAGTCCTTACAGATTATCAACATTACTCCACGTGGAGATGAGGAGGGCGGGTCGCGTGAGGGCACGGCACATTGTCGCGTGTGTGACATGGTAATGGATCTGTTTGGGCACTGATTCTTGTAGGTCGGCCCTCGATTACGAGAATCAGCAGCTGCTTTTGCATTCCACGCATTCTGACTTACTTGTGATCTCCGAGTGTAATTTCTCCAGACTCATTCCAGCTTACGGGGAAATGTGAGGACTTCCTGTTATTCAGGCTAAAACGGAGAAAATGTGTGTGTGGAGAAAAGATGAGGAGATAAATTTAGACTATTCTCATCTCTCTTTAATGTTGTTTACACTATTTCAGCACACATACAGTGGTGCTTGAAAGTTTGTGAACCCTTTAGAATTTTCTATATTTCTACATAAATATGACCGAAAACATCATCAGATTTTCACACAAGTCCTAAAAGTAGATAAAGAGAACCCAGTTAAACAAATGAGACAAGAATATTATACTTGGTCATTTATTTATTGAGGAAAATGATCCAATATTACATATCTGTGAGTGGCAAAAGTATGTGAACCTTTGCTTTCAGTATCTGGTGTGACCCCCTTGTGCAGCAATAACTGCAACTAAACGTTTGCGGTAACTGTTGATCAGTCCTGCACACCGGCTTGGAGGAATTTTAACCCGTTCCTCCGTACAGAACAGCTTCAACTCTGGGATGTTGGTGGGTTTCCTCACATGAACTGCTCGCTTCAGGTCCTTTCACAACATTTCGATTGGATTAAGGTCAGGACTTTGACTAGGCCATTCCAAAACATTAACTTAATTCTTCTTTAACCGTTCTTTGGTAGAATGACTTGTGTGCTTAGGGTCGTTGTCTTGCTGCATGACCCACCTTCTCTTGAGGTTCAGTTCATGGACAGATGTCCTGACATTTTCCTTTAGAATTCACTGGAATAATTCAGAATTCATTGTTCCATCAATGATGGCAAGCCGTCCTGGCCCAGATGCAACAAAACATGCCCAAACCATGATACTACCACCACCATGTTTCACAGATGGGATAAGGTTCTTATGCTGGAATGCAGTGTTTTCCTTTCTCCAAACATAACGCTACTCATTTAAACCAAAAAGTTCTATTTTGGTCTCATCCATCCACAAAACATTTTTCCAATAGCCTTCTGGCTTGTCCACGTGATCTTTAGCAAACTGCAGATGAGCAGCAACGTTCTTTTTGAAGAGCAGTGGCTTTCTCCTTGCAACCCTGCCGTGCACACCATTGTTGTTCAGTGTTTTCCTGATGGTGGACTCATGAACATTAACATTAGCCAATGTGAGAGAGGCATTCAGTTGCTTACAAGTTACCCTGGGGTCCTTTGTGACCTTGCCGACTATTACACGCCTTGCTCTTGGAGTGATCTTTGTTGGTGGACCACTCCTGGGGAGGGTAACAATGGTCTTGAATTTCCTCCATTTGTACACAATCTGTCTGACTGTGGATTGGTGGAGTCCAAACTCTTTAGAGATGGTTTTGTAACCTTTTCCAGCCTGATGAGCATCAACAACACTTTTTCTGAGGTCCTCAGAAATCTCCTTTGTTCGTGCCATGATACACTTCCACAAACATGTGTTGTGAAGATCAGACTTTGATAGATCCCTGTTCTTTAAATAAAACAGGGTGCCCACTCACACCTGATTGTCATCCCATTGATTGAAAACACCTGACTCTAATTTCACCTTCAAATTAACTGCTAATCCTAGAGGTTCACATACTTTTGCCCTCACATATATGTAATATTGGATCATTTTCCTCAATAAATAAATGACCAAGTATAATATTTTTGTCTCATTTGTTTAACTGGGTTCTCTTTATCTACTTTTAGGACTTGTGTGAAAATCCGATGATGTTTTAGGTCATATTTATGCAGAAATATAGAAAATTCTAAAGGGTTCACAAACTTTCAAGCACCACTGTATATAGTATATGCTAGAGGCCTAAAGTTTACATACACTGAGTTCAATCTCAGTTTTTCACAACTCCATGCAGTTCACGTTACTGTGTGTTACCTTTAGCAAGTCAATTATGGTGTCTACATTGGGCATAAAACTCGGAGATAATTTTAAACCAACTGATTGACGACTGATTAAATTATTTCATATTTAATTCACTATATAAGAAGTCCTGGGCATCAAAACGTTCTATACGCCAGTCCAATAGTTTGGAAGATTAAAGAAAGTAATACAATAACTTTTAGAAGCTTCTGATTGGCTGATGGTCATAATTGGGAGTGCACATGTGACTATATTTAGAGACGGTGCCTTTATGCCTTTCCTACCATCAGAAAATTCAGGTAACCGACAAAAAACAATTCTGTACCTCCACAAGTCCGGTTCTGGCCAAGTCCGAGGAGCAACCTTCTCACAACTGATGGTACAACTAGCATCAATACAAACGACTGTATGCAAATCTAACAATCTTGGGACCAGTGTTGGGCAGTAATGCGTTACTGTAATTTGAATACTTTTTGCAGTAATGAGTAATGTAACAGATTACAATTTCTAAAACGGCAGTTACATTGCAGTTACTAATCCAAGTATCACCTCGTTACCTGAACACAATTTGAATTTTGTCCTACATAAGCTATCTTACTGTGACTTGAACGCACAACAAGTCAGACAAACAATGATGGCGGATGAGCTAGTGCTAGTGAAGAGAAATTTGCCTTCCAAAGTTGGAAATAGTGCCATTATTTTGAATTTTTGACAACCAGAGTTGTAAAGAACATTGTCGTCCGTTGTAATCTCTGTCAGTCAAGCAACAAAACGCTTTCATATATGAAAAACAGCTACATCATCTAATTTATTGAAGCATCTGACGCGGCAACACAGGAATGTGAAACTTGTGGAAAAAAACTGATAGAGATGCATGCACTCTGGGTAAACAACAACAGCAACAACTGGACTTCAGAACAGAAAATGGTGGGAGAGAGAAGTTAAGTGGAAAGGATCTGACTATATTGTAGAAGAGATGTTACCCATTTCCACTGTTGACTCGCCCACATTTCAGTGCATTACATAGAGAAAATACCCATGAAGAGCAATGCTAGGCTGCGACACAGAAAGATGTTTGCTGACGACCTCGAGAGCGAATATGCACTGATGGAATCTAATTTGAAGGCCACACTCAGAGAGGTAAACTTTATGTCCACCACAGCTGACAACTGAACAGCTAACAACAAAAGCTTTCTGGATATAAATGTTCACTGGATCAGCGGTTTCACTTTAATCAAGTGGATTCTTTTGTAAAAGGAGCTAAGCAAGTTGCATGTCATGTTTTCAGAAGGGGGTAGCAAAAGTACTCATCTCATCTCATTATCTCTAGCCGCTTTATCCTTCTACAGGGTCGCAGGCAAGCTGGAGCCTATCCCAGCTGACTATGGGCGAAAGGTGGGGTACACCCTGGACAAGTCGCCAGGTCATCACAGGGTAGCAAAAGTACTGTCCTGAATAATGTAACTAATTCCTTTTGATACCAAATAATCAGTAATTTGATTACTTTTTTAAAGGCAGTACTTTGTAAAAGTAACTAATTACTCTTCCTGAGTAACTCATACAACACTGGGACCACACAGACACTGCATTTTTCAGGAATGGGGCATTAATCAATTCCCATGGATGAACAAACTTTGGACCAAAAGATTCAACTGAACCCCAAGAAAACAACAAAGGAACTGGTGAAGGAGTTGGAGGCATCAGGTGTCAAAGTGTGATGATCCACCATTAAGATAGTCCTACAACATCATGATCTGAAGAAGCTCCTACTCCAGACTGAAGTTTGGAGTTGATCACCAGGATGAAGACCTACGGTAGCCTTTAGAAAGAGTTCTCAGGCATAAGGATCAGTGGAGTATATGGAGGAAAAAGAATGAGGCTTTTATGTCTGAAGAATACCATCCCAGCTGTGAAGCATGGGGGTGGCAGCATCATGTTGAGAACATTTTGCTACAATGGGCAGAGAATTCAAAAATTAGATGGTATCATGAGGAAAGAGGATGGATCATCTTGAAATACTGAACCAACAGTTCAAGACATCAGTTAGAAAGTTAAAACTTGGCCAAAACTGGATCTTCCAGCAGGACAGTGGTTTAAAGACAACAAAATGGAGTGATCATCACAAAACCCTGACACGAATCTCATAAAAATATGTGGCCTGAACTGAAAAAGCATGTCCAAGTGAGGAGGACAACAAACCCAGAGCTGCAGCAGTTCTGTCAGGGGGAATGGGTAGAAAGTCCAGTAGTGTATCAGAGAGGCTGGTGTAAGGCTACGTGAAGAGTTTAGTTCAAGTTAAACCATTAAAAGGCAATGCCAATAAATGCTAACATGTCGCTAACAAATGTCTGTAAGCTTGAGGTTTGACCCAGTGAAACTCTGATCGAGTAAATAATTTGAGAAAAATAATTATTTTGGGCAGCACGGTGGTGTAGTGGTTAGCGCTGTCGCCTCACAGCAAGAAGGTCCGGGTTCGAGCCCCGGGGCCGGCGAGGGCCTTTCTGTGCGGAGTTTGCATGTTCTCCCCGTGTCCGCGTGGGTTTCCTCCGGGTGCTCCGGTTTCCCCCACAGTGCAAAGACATGCAGGTTAGGTTAACTGGTGACTCTAAATTGAGCGTAGGTGTGAATGTGAGTGTGAATGGTTGTCTGTGTCTATGTGTCAGCCCTGTGATGACCTGGCGACTTGTCCAGGGTGTACCCCGCCTTTCGCCCATAGTCAGCTGGGATAGGCTCCAGCTTGCCTGCGACCCTGTAGAACAGGATAAAGCAGCTACAGATAATGAGATGAGATGAGAAAATGCAGTGAATTGTGCAATGTACACTGTACTATACACTAACTGGACACTTTATTAGGAACACCCACCCATACCTCCACCTGCTGTTCTGTTGGATGCAGGTCTCTAATCAGCCGATCTCTCGTCAGCAGCACAATGCATCAAATCATGCAGATACAAATCATTATGACATGGGTGCTGGTTTGAGCCAGATGAGTAGGAGGTTTGAGTATTTCAGAAACCGCTGATCTCCTGTGGTTTTGACACACTATGGTCTCCACAGAATGGTGCAAAAAAAAACAAAACAAACAAACATTGAGTTGAGTGAGCGACAGCTCTGTGGGTGGAAAATAAACAAATGTCTTGTTGATAAGAGAGGTCAGAGGAAAACGGACAGACTGGTTTGAGGTTTCTTTTCTTGCCAGGAAGGATATAGCAACTCATATAATCACGCCTTACAGCTGTGGTTGTACTAGTGGATAACGAACCTCTGGAGCAGGTGAACCATTTCAGATACCTTGGCTCTATTATCTCCAGTCACTGCTCCCTTGACAAGGAAATTAACGTTAGGATTGGCAAAGCGTCGGGTGCGTTCAATTCTCTAAATAACATCTGGAGAAACCACGGGACTACCCTTACCACAAAGGTAAAGATCCTTGAGAGTGACTGCTGTTGTATAGCTCCCCTACTGAGGCTCTGAAAAACCGGCATGTATGTTGCCTTGAAAGCTTCCGGCATTCCTGTTTGCGGAGAATCCTTAAAGTATGTTGGCAAGATCGCATCACTAATAGGGAACTTCGTGCTCGGACTTCCTGTTGTAAGCTGTGTACGCTTATCCAGGTGAACAGATTGCACTACTTTGGGCACGTCGCTCGGATGGAGACTGCCCGACTCCCTAAATATCTACTGGGCTGAAATCCCTCCCATGGTCATCACAGTGTTGGTTGCCCATGTCTTAGCATTCTGCAAACTATTGCCGCTGACTTGAGGCAACTGTTCGGCGACTACTGCGACATCTCCACAGAAATTCATACTGCTATGGACAGAAGTTCTTGGAGACGCCTCCTAAGTTCATTAAAACTAGATTGCGGGCAGGCAGACTAAACGTGAAGACCTTACCAAGTACAAGTAAGTAAGTACAATGGTGGTAGGCAGAAAAGCATCTCAGCATGCAACAGAGAGAGAACAACACATTGGGTTCCACTCCTGCAGCCAAGAACAGGGATCTTAGAATCAGGAACAAGTTCCTATTAAAGTGGCCGGGGAGTGTAGTATAGTACAGTATACAGTGTGTTGTGGGCGGCACGGTGGTGTAGTGGTTAGCGCTGTCGCCTCACAGCAAGAAGGTCCTGGGTTCGAGCCCCGTGGCCGGCGAGGGCCTTTCTGTGTGGAGTTTGCGTGTTCTCCCCGTGTCCGTGTGGGTTTCCTCCGGGTGCTCCGGTTTCCCCCACAGTCCAAAGACATGCAGGTTAGGTTAACTGGTGACTCTAAATTGAGCGTAGGTGTGAATGTGAGTGTGAATGGTTGTCTGTGTCTATGTGTCAGCCCTGTGATGACCTGGCGACTTGTCCAGGGTGTACCCCGCCTTTCGCCCGTAGTCAGCTGGGATAGAATCCAGCTTGCCTGCGACCCTGTAGAACAGGATAAAGCGGCTACAGATAATGAGATGAGATGAGATGAGATGAGATGAGACAGTGTGTTGTGTGTAGTATTGAGCACAACTCATGTCTAATTTAATTCTGCACTATATGTCAACTTGAGTATTTCCTTTCTAAAGCTCATCCTGCAGGGTTACGGTTGACTGGCTTTGAAAGCTGGATATTTTTTACACACACACACACACACACACACACACACACACACACACACACACACACACACACAGTGCTTGGGAACTGATGTAGCTGTGTGCAGTTCCCAAGGAAACGCTAACGCTCTCCTTCACAGAGTGATGCATCTTGACAGCCAGCGTGAGGAGTGTGTTTAGCTTTTACTCCCTTTGTGAGCCCACAGTGAGAATAATGTGGTGTGTGTGTGTGTGTGTGTGTGTGTGTGTGTGTGTGTGTGTGTGTGTGTTGAGGTGGAATGGTATGAAAAATTCCTGGTATGATTAATCCCTGGTATGATAATAAGTCTCAGTGTCATGCTGTGAGACTGGATCTGTCTCACACCGTCTCATGCAGCCAAATCCGAATGCGCATTCCATCATTTTGGAACTCAGGCAGCCGTTTTTCCATGTAGAGCACTTCCTGTACCGCGTGTGTGTTTCTGTATTTGGTGACACAGCTCCATGGCGACGTTTCCTTATCTGGGTCTGGACAGTGAGTGTGTCTGCAGATCTGCGGCAGGTGAATTTTCCTTCGCTTGCTCCACCAAGGAGCAATTTTCCTTCGCTTGCTCCACACCAAGGCCCGACAGGTTCAGGAAGTTTGTGGTGAAACACAACAAACTCCACATCTGGTCCTGTTTTGGTCCTGTGCGCAAAATTCATCAGTAAAATACAAAAGTGTTTCAGCCAATCAGATTCTCTTATCTTTTAAAGCAAACTGTTTGACGAAACCCCGCCCCTCAGGTGCCTTTTGAGGCCCCTCCCTTACATATAGGGATTTCTGAAAAGTTTTCTTCTCTGCTATAAGTCCCAGTTGGACACTTTGTATTCTGTCACAACCTCATCGTTAGTTGACATAGTGTTATGTACGTCATTGTTCATTTTATAACTTAGAGCTCACGTTCGTGTTTTTCTGCAGTTCCACTGCCTTCAAGGAAATGAATCAGAAAATATGAATTTATTTGTACAACCCCGATTCCAAAAAAAGTTGGGACAAAGTACAAATTGTAAATAAAAATGGAATGCAATGATGTGGAAGTTTCAAAATTCCATATTTTATTCAGAATAGAACATAGATGACATATCAAATGTTTAAACTGAGAAAATGTATCATTTAAAGAGAAAAAATAGGTGATTTTAAATTTCATGACGACACCACATCTCAAAAAAGTTGGGACAAGGCCATGTTTCCCACTGTCAGACATCCCCTTTTCTCTTTACAACAGTCTGTAAACATCTGGGGACTGAGGAGACAAGTTGCTCAAGTTTAGGGATAGGAATGTTAACCCATTCTTGTCTAATGTAGGATTCTAATTACTCAACTGTCTTAGGTCTTTTTTGTCGTATCTTCCGTTTTATGATGCGCCAAATGTTTTCTATGGTTGAAAGATCTGGACTGCAGGCTGGCCAGTTCAGTACCCGGACCCTATCCCTAAGACACAGCCATGATGCTGTAATTGATGCAGTATGTGGTTTGGCATTGTCATGTTGGAAAATGCAAGGTCTTCCCTGAAAGAGACGTCGTCTGGATGGGAGCACATGTTGCTCTAGAACCTGGATATACCTTTCAGCATTGATGGTGTCTTTCCAGATGTGTAAGCTACCCATGCCACACGCACTAATGCAACCCCATACCATCAGAGATGCAGGCTTCGGAACCGAGCGCTGATAACAACTTGGGTCGTCCTTCTCCTCTTTAGTCTGAATGACACGGTGTCCCTGATTTCCATAAAGAACTTCAAATTTTGATTCGTCTGACCACAGAACAGTTTTCCACTTTGCCACAGTCCATTTTAAATGAGCCTTGGCCCAGAGAAGACGTCTGCGCTTCTGGATCGTGTTTAGATACGGCTTCTTCTTTGAACTATAGAGTTTTAGCTGGCAACGGCGGATGGCACGGTGAATTGTGTTCACAGATAATGTTCTCTGGAAATATTCCTGAGCCCATTTTGTGATTTCCAATACAGAAGCATGCCTGTATGTGATGCAGTGCCGTCTAAGGGCCCGAAGATCACGGACACCCAGTATGGTTTTCCGGCCTTGACCCTTACGCACAGAGATTCTTCCAGATTCTCTGAATATTTTGATGATATTATGCACTGTAGATGATGATATGTTCAAACTCTTTGCAATTTTACACTGTTGAACTCCTTTCTGATATTGCTCCACTATTTGTCGGCGCAGAATTAGGGGGATTGGTGATCCTCTTCCCATCTTTACTTCTGAGAGCCGCTGCCACTCCAAGATGCTCTTTTTATACCCAGTCATGTTAATGACCTATTGCCAGTTGACCTAATGAGTTGCAATTTGGTCCTCCAGCTGTTCCTTTTTTGTACCTTTAACTTTTCCAGCCTCTTATTGCCCCTGTCCCAACTTTTTTGAGATGTGTTGCTGTCATGAAATTTCAAATGAGCCAATATTTGGCATGAAATTTAAAAATGTCTCACTTTCGACATTTGATGTGTTGTCTATGTTCTATTGTGAATACAATGTCAGTTTTTGAGATTTGTAAATTATTGCATTCCATTTGTATTTACAATTTGTACTTTGTCCCAACTTTTTTGGAATCGTGGTTGTAATTAAGCACTTTGACGTGTAATTCAAATTAGCACTAACTTGAGGGAGTAATTCTGAAAGGATATTGATTATTTTCACATTTAAACGTGGCTAGGTTAGGGCATTGGTCAAAATACGTGTATGCCGTCTTATTCATCTGCGTCACTATAAGGATATCGTGAAAAATCAAAATAAGGCTGCTGGATTGATGACGTAGAAGTTGCTGAAGCCGGATCCAGGCAAGACCCTACCATTTGCTTACCACATGGTCTACTGTGGCGATTTTTCTTTAATAGTCCTGGGTTTGACTTTAAATTGTAACCATTGGTGAGTCTCAGGTCTGGGAGGACTTGAGTGTTGGGGAAAGTGGAGTTACCTCTTAATCACCATTGCTTCCAGGTCTACTCTGACCTGGAGTGGTAGCACCTGCCTGGGTTCCAGCTATGGGTTAAACAGTACATCACCAATAAGGTGCTGGCAGCAGGGCACTTTTCGGTGCAATGTGGCAGATGAACCCAACAGGGTCAATGGCGCACCACCAGATGGCATGCAGAAGAGCCACTCAAATGGCCAACGAATGGCATCACTTGGCAAGTCAATTGTCACTGTGGGGCAACTTCTATACCCGTCAGGTCTGTGGCACTTTTATGCACCACTTGGCATCAGGTCTGGAGGTCCAGAGAGACAACACGAAGGGGGCACGACATCATTTGTCTTACCTTACTGTGCAAGGTGCTTTGTTAGGAGAGGAGAATAAGGCCCTGTCCACACAGCAACGGATTCAGGTGACTCCGATACAATTTCTTATCGTTTAGGCCTGGCATCCACACGGCACCGGCGTTTTGGGTGCCCAAAACGCAATCTTTTTGAGAACGGGTTCCAGAGTGGAAAGATCTGGCAACGTTGCCGTTGTGAAGTCGTCTGGATGAGTAGAACGGATTTGTTTATGATGACGTCACAACCACATGACTGTGAGTGCTTCACGCCGGGTAGAAGTGTAACGAACTCGATGCGAGTTGTCAACAAATCCTATAACTTGGTTCATGAAACGCGCTTACAAAATATTTTCACTGTGAATATTTATTGTGTAAAGGTGCAAAGTGAGAGAGAGAGAGAGAGAGAGAGAGAGAGAGAGAGAGAGAGAAAATAGCCTTAGGGCAGAGTCAATCCCACCAGCAAAAATAGGGAAAAAAAGGAGCGATCTCACCTCTTCAGATGTTGGTTTAAGTCCTACAATACATTCCTCAAAAAGGGCGTAGAACAACAAATTAATCCATCAACGTGTAGCATTCAATTTATTCTGGACCATTAAAGACGCCACCTTCCGCGTAGAATCATACGTCATCCTCGCCGCCATATTGGATAGGTCAAAGCGGAGAATAAAGATGCCTCATTCATGTGCTGTGTTTAACTGTACCAACAGGTTTACTGTCCAAACGAGATCACATGGGATTACCTTTCACAGGTGAGACTGGAAAAATACTTTTCATTGTATTTGGTCATTACAATGTAATTTCACTAACAGATTTTTCTGACTTTGTGGCTAATATGAAGTCTCGCGCACAATAGTTTATGCGCATGCGTCCTTACTTCTTCTATTGTTCTGGTGTCTCCGAAGGGACCGTCTTACAGCGCCCCTAGAGGTGTGGCATGTGTATTGCATCATTTTCAGCAAGTGTTGCGTTGCCATATGGACCTGATATTTTACTGATTGTTGCCCATTTGGACGCGATATATTTTTAAATAACATCTCGTTGCCGTTGTCGTGTGGATGTAGCCTGTGTCTGGTGCAGGCTCACAGCCCATCTGCGTTTCTGCGCATCCTAATGAAGCACTCAACATTGCTTGCGATGGACAGCCGATGACGATGATGACGACTGTGGTTTTTTAGTACCATATTGTTGTATTATCTCTGCGAACTGTATTCGGTGAAGATAATGCTGTATTGCATAGCATTAGTTTGTAAAAACGGTATTAGTCGGTCAACTTGTCTGCTGGGATTGTCATGGCATGGCTCTCCCCTAGCTCACGGGAAGTAACTCTGACATCATTATGTCTGCACCGGTTGAACGAAAGAGTTCCTTATAAATTACACATTTTCTCTATGTTTATTGCACTTTAGACACATAAAAACATTACAGAAACACTGTACTAGAACTGATATGGTGACTAGAATTCGGTTAGTTTTCAGTGATCATTTCCTTTAACGTTAATCGTGAAAGATTTGATATAACCATTTATGATGTACTACCGCCACCTGATGGACTGGAATGCTCATGTGAGCACTGTCAAAGCTTTTTGCTTTATTGTTTATATATTAAGATAAAAACATTTTATTTTTTGCTGTTCTTGTGATTTTGTTTTTAATATGTAAAAAAAAATCTGTTTAGATGTGGGCATGGCCTTAATCACCTATGAATCTTTGTCTTTTGCTGCATGTAACATGCAAACATACCATGTTGTGGTTTTTAGCTTAACTCGTAAATTTAATGTCATGAATGTGTAACAGCAGAAGTTACTTTATTGATACTATAAAAATCTAAACTAACTAATGGACTAGCTTCGAAGTTTTACTTTGTTTATATGATAGATAAGTAAGCTAACTAGCTGGCTAGCTAGGTTTTATTTAGTTGAGGTGAAAAAACTAAAGAACACAAAAAACTTGGCTAGCCAGGCATGGACTGTGTCTTGTAAATACTGTGTCTTTAACCATTAGCTATAGTGAGCATCCCTATTGTTTTCTGTGACAAATATTCACATTACGTGAAAATCTCAGCTTTAACAGTCTGGAAGAGCTCATATACATGTCCTGGGTCTATACGGTGCAGGACACATGGCCTATTCATTCCATTTACACTCACCGGCCACTTTATTAGCAACATCCCCATATCCACCTGCTGCTAGGTCTCTAATCAGCCGATCCCTCGACAGCAGCATGATGCATCAAATCACGCAGATACAAATCAAGAGCTTCAGTTAATGTTCACAATGTTCAAACATCAGAATGGGAAAAATTGTGATCTCAAAGTGAAGTGTGACTTTCTTTCACTAACACATGGGTGTTGGTTTGAACCAGATGAGTATTTTTGGTTTGAGTATTTCAGAAACTGCTGATCTCCTTCCTGGGGTTTTCACACACAACAGTCTCTAGAGTTTATACAGAATGGTGCAGAAAACAAAAAACAAACACTGAGCGAGTGAGTGAGTGAACACCGGTTCTGTGGGTGGAAACAAGCGCCTTATTGATAAGAGAGGTCAGAGGAACATGGCCAGGAAGGATATAGTAACTCATAGAATCACTCTTTACAACCGTGGTGAGCAGAAAAGCATCTCAGCATGCAACAGAGAGAGAACACATTGGGTTCCACTCCTGCAGCCAAGAACAGGGATCTTAGAATCAGCAACAAGTTCCTGTTAAAGCGGACGGTGAGTGTACGTAGCCGCTTCCATCCATACATTTTCTCTGCTGCTTATTCGTCAGGGTCAGGGGTGATCTGGAGCCAATCCCAGCTGACTTTGGTTGAGATAACCTCTTCGAAATAAAGCTTAATCAACTTCGAATTAGTGAAATAGTTCGGCTGTGAGTCAGACTAGAAAAGGGAGAGCTTTTCCCCAGTCCGAGCTTCTCTCCACTGTCAAGTTTAGAATCCAGTCCAAGATGTTGTTATTATTTTATTTTTTAAAGCCCTCCACGAGCTGCCCGAGCGATATCTCGGACCTTGCTTGCCCTTGTCCTCCTCCTTAATGCTAAGGTCCTCTTGTCATCTACTTTGATCTGTTCCTTGCTCTTGTTTGAAGGATAAGGGTGACCACGCCCTTTCTGTCATTGCTCCTCAGCCTAGCCTTTATTTTCACGTATTTACAATTTTAGTACAAACTCATTCTGATTAGCTTTAGCTCTATTTTATTCCCTTTGAACCTTCTTTTATTCGCCCATTCTCTTGTTTTATGTCTTTGTCTTACTGCATTAGTTCATTTTATTCAACTTTATCCCTGTATAAATATTTCTTGAGATATTAACTCTGTTGTACAGCCCTGTGGCAGCCCTTGTGGTGTTTAATTAAATGTGCTTTATAAATAAAGTTCATTTGGTTGGATTTGAATTGAATTGTAATGGTTCGTGACACTCAGTGCGTTTACATGCACATCCAAATCGAGCTACTGTTGGTAATCGAGCAAAGGGTCCCAGCAGGGGTGCCAGAGAAATCCAATCCTACATGCACACAAGGAAATCGAGCTATTGTGTGAGGTACATTGTGCACCCGAGCCACAGGTGGCGCTACACGCCCCATCGTGTTGGTACACTTCCGGTTGTCGTCATGAAGAAGAGCTATTCAAGAGTATAAACAAAGTTATCAGTTCCGTGTTCACAAGAAGAACAACGACGAGGACAGCAACATCAAGAGAGAGAAGATGGACAACAACAAAGCAGCTCAGCACTTGCTGAACATTCTGTACACCATCGCGTTGTACTTGAACTATACGCGAAAGGGGCAGTGCTGAAGTAAGTAGCTCGACTATGTAGCTCGATAGGGTTTACATGCACTAAGTAGCTCGGCTACAATCGCATAATCTAGGTCGCGTAGCTCGATTACGAGAAATCCAGTTCGGTTCGATTTCAGCCGAGCTAAGGTGTTTCCATGGCATTTAGAACTTCGATTTCAGTCGAGCAAGGGCAGAAATACGATTTTCTCTATGTGCATGTAAACACACTGACTGCTTCAGTGTGCTAATCAGCTAAACCTGTTTGCCTGGCAGATGTCTGTCCATACACACTATGCTAATAGCATTAGCCTCACTATTTCAGTCCTGTGTTCAAGTCAGTAACTGTAACAACATAAGCAGAGGAGCTAAAGATAGCAGCAGGTTTAAACGTGGATCTTTCAGTATATTAGTCATCGTCTTTAAATAACTTTGTGTATACGTTTAGCAGTAGCTTCTAATGCTAATCCTGGATGATGGATATTTTCATGTTTTCTCTTCTTGATGTAGTAAAGGTTTTTTTTAGCTTAGAATAAAAATAAAATCTACTCCGCAAACTTGAATAAAATTAGGACAGAAGTGTGCTCTAATTGTAAACCAGTATACACTAAAACATTGCTGTTCATAAATTTCATAACATATATTTTTTTAAAAAGCTAATTTTTTTTTTTATTTAGGTCTCACATAGCCGGAATCACTTCATGGTAGATGATTTTGAGACTTATAGGGGTCAACCGGCACATGTTCTGGGCTCTTCTGTCAGAATACATGAGAGCTAGGGAGCTACCTCGACAACCCAGAGGGCGTGGCTTCCATCCCCAGAAAGTTTCGTAGTGTTGAAAATTGCCATGGGTCAAGCACCAGATGAATTCATCTGTTGCAACCGTGAAGGCATCTGTGAGCATCCTTGAGGCATACATGAGGCTTATGTGGGCTACCAGGGGTTACCGTAGCAACCATCAAACTCAAAATGTTCACGGAACAACATTCTGCAGAAAGTGAAAGGTTTGCCTAGGAGGCGTGGCTTGCCATACCTATGCTGTACTGCAGCTGTGAAATCCATACACACTGCCGTCATTGCTGTAAGGCCATACGTCACTGTAAGTCACTGCCGCCATTAGTTTAACCATTGCTACCGTCACAGCTACTGTGGCTTCATTTGTATACTTAATCCGCCCAAATTTATGCGACGGATCACCTCCAAAATCTGCCAGAATGGCCACAGTAGCCCCAGCCATGGTTCTCACGGATCAACCGACTACGTGTGACCTTAGCATCAGTATTTAAAAGACAGTTAACAAAAATAAAATAGTTCGCTAGTCATGCAAGCTTCTTGGACTTCCAGCGTTTGCTAGAAATTCTGCTACATTGTCAATAAATGTGGCCAAAATCAGCCTACTTTCATTAAAAGAGATCATGTGACTGACTTGTAAGATGTCCAGTCACAGCCCTGTTGTTTACTCATCACTAACTGCTTCACACAAAACTCGAAGAACTTTAAGAACTCTAAGATTCCCCCAAATTCAAAGCTTCTGGAGGAATTAAAGTTAAATCTTGATTAATCCAGTAAAACCTGAAGTATAAATTACTTTAAAGATAGATTAGGAAACACTGTGGTCTCCAGGTGAAAGCCACCTTTTTTGAGCCACTTTGGAAGGAACTCAAGTTTCCTTTTCTTTTCATACGACTGTTTGGTTTCTGTTTGTTCCTAGGGCGTAATTTTGGGTAGGGACGCTAGGGACGTGTCCCTACCAATATTCAGCCTCTACTGTGTAATCACGATCAATAAAACCGATGTCCTAACCTGAGCAATGATTATATGGCACACAAAGGGTTAAATGTATGACGCTGCTAATAATCCCCCCTCTAACGTAGATATCATTCTCTGATTAGCTACCTGTTTCTCGCTAACTTACATGGTTGGCTATCCCAGCTGTCACTCCATCTGCTGTAAAAGCAGCACACTTCCCACAGCCGCCGTGACTACCCGCCCATCAACCCCCCCGTATCTCACACGTACACACCTGACCTACCCCACGCACCCCCCACTCTCCGTCAGCCTACAAATTGAGCTGGACTTCGATGTCCATGCATGCTTGCCCTACGACTCGCATGCCGACTTGAGTATCATGGATGATGGCCCCCTCTCAAGAAACGAGACATTCGTTCATTCTTCTTCAAAGTCAAGAATGTAAGTGCAAGGTTTCCGTCGAGGTTTAAAAACTCAACAAAATCCTTTTGATGTATGGAAACCCTTCATAAAAGTATTGACCCTGGGATCCAAAGACCAACTCCCTAACCATTAGGCCACGGCTGCCCTCGTTAACCTATAAGATCTGCATGACATGAAATTATGATTGCTAATGGAAAAAAAACCCCACCTTTCGGAAGCTCTGCCTTGGATCACTTTTGTGTCCCCACCAATGTCAAAATCAAAGTTACTTCCTTGGTTTGTTCTTTCATCTTTTTGGGATTGTCATCTTTTTCACTTTCTTTTGATGAAACAAAGCCGAAAGAGAATGAGTTGGACATGATGAAAGGGACAGAATCACGCTGTGAAGGAAAACAAACTGTAAGTGAGTTCGATACTGTCATAAAATTCCCTCGAAATATTTTACCACATTTGTGATGGTTAATGTGAACCATACTAAAGAAAAATACAATGACTGGTCGAATGAAATGAAGATTCGTCACAGGTATTTATTTTATTGAAGTGTTTGATCACCATTTCTCTGATTTCGATGAAGTCAGAGTCTAATAATCTATAATTAGAGATTATGCCGTAGTTATTTTTACACACACACCTGACACGGCCGGATCACTGAGGGGATTGAACTAGTTTTGTTGGAACTTATTTATGTAACTCTTACGATAAAAAATGGTGATTTTTAACAAACATTCAACTCGTCCTGTTAGACAGGCAGATGTGGATTTGACCAAACACTTGATTGTCCCGGACAGTCGGATGACCATTAACGTCGAGCTCTGCTGATGCTGAGATGTTACGCATGGTGTTAAAAACGTGAGACTTATGTCCAGACACAGTGAGATACTGAACCTGGATGATGAAAATAAAGGGAATTATCAGTTTGTTAGAGTTGTGGTTTATATCTTTGTCATTTCTTAATCCTTTTCTGAAGGATTATTATTTTTTAAGCCATCTCTCTCTCTCTCTCTCTCTCTCTCTCTCTCCATCTGTCTGTCTTTCTTTTGTGCAACATCATAACCTGTCTGCATAACTTAATTACACTGAGTGGCTGTTCTCAAAAGATCTCTCATTTATGTCCTTCATGCGTGAATAATCAGATTTCTCTCTCACTTTGATCCTCTTCTTTTTGTCTTCTTGTTTTCTTTGTCTTCTGTCTTTGTAACCCTTTAGCTGAAGCTCAAATGACATTTACATAACATACTGTGGTATTATTTATTTTTTAGTTTAGTTTTACAAAACTTTTTTTTTTATTAATTTTGATTTATTTTTACATGCTTCCCCTTCCTTCTTAAATACAGTATTTCTCATCTCATCTCATTATCTGTAGCCACTTTATCCTGTTCTACAGGGTCGCAGACAAGCTGGAGTCTATCCCAGCTGACTACGGGCGAAAGGCGGGGTACACCCTGGACAAGTCGCCAGGTCATCACAGGGCTGACACATAGACACAGACAACCATTCACACTCACATTCACACCTACGCTCAATTTAGAGTCACCAGTTAATCTAACCTGCATGTCTTTGGACTGTGGGGGAAACCGGAGCACCCGGAGGAAACCCACGCGGACACGGGGAGAACATGCAAACTCCGCACAGAAAGGCCCTCGCCGGCCATGGGGCTCGAACCCGGACCTTCTTGCTGTGAGGCGACAGCGCTAACCACTACACCACCATGCCGCCTACAGTATTTCTGTAATTGTAAAAAAAAAAAAGATTCCCTTTAACATTCCCATTTATTTTACTTTTCCTTACTCCTTCCTTACTGTTATTTACCAGCTGGGAGGTCCGTCTCGTGAAATACCGTGACCGAGGTCTTGAAAGTACTGAGCGAGGCCCTCTGGGCCGAGGTCACGGTATTTCACCATACGGACCGACCTTAAGCTGGTAAATAATATATTTAGTTTTTTCTTTACCAAATTCTAACAGAAAACGAGAGCGCCCGAAAGGGAAAACCGAGCCGAGCCGCCATTTTGAATCCTCATTCACGGCTGTAATGCAAATTGCTTCCTCCTCGGTATACAAGTGCACTTCCATGGCAGGAAAAAAACTACATTTTGCCGCCTATGTAGTCCCCTATTTATACAAAATTGAGTCATTCAGGATTCAGCCATGTTTTTGCTCGGCGTGAGCAACAGTTAGAGGATTTAGCTTTCTCCTGAAATGTTTTCTTTTATTTCTTCTTCCTCAGGGTAGTAAAACTCGCTTTCGCTGTGAACACTGTCGTTATCACTATCCATGCTGTAAAATTAATGCTATTCTGCTGAGAAATGCTGGCAAACATTTATAAGACTTTTGATAATCTTATAAATAAATCTTATAAAAAAAAAGATAAATATTGACAAAAAATTCTACTATGTTTGTTGTTGTTGTGAACGAGTGAGTTGCCAGAGGTCCGTAACTGGGGTCCGTATCGTAGGATACAGACCCGCTCGCCAGCCAATCAGAGCGCAGGATTTGATGGAAACTGGACCGTGAAAAAAATAAAAACATTTATTTTATTGTATTATTTTCACTTGTACACCCAGCCTTTGTACAGTAACAGACCACATATTAGTTAATGTCTAATTTAATCACTATTTAATGTTATTAACCTACATTATGAGTGGGATGTCAATGATATATTTCCACAACACACACAGGGTGTGTGTGTGTGTGTGTGTGTGTGTGTGTTTTGATTTATTGTGGATTTATTTTATTTATTCTGTTTGTTCTCCTTCCTGAGGACTTTATCCAGGACCCCTGCCGATTACGTCGATTCATATTCTTTGTCCCGAGTAAAATGCGGTCCAGTTGCTGACGCACTCCGTGTGGATGAACAGAGCCAGATGCTGTGATTACTCTCTTTCACTCCTATTCAGGTTTCCGGTTTTTATCCAGGAGTGATGGCTGAATAAACGCTTGAAGGTTGTTTCATGTTGAATCATCCAGAGCTAGTTATAAAACAAGACCATTCACTTTCTTTGTTCATCAAAACTTGTTTATCAAAAACCAATTTAAAAATGTTCTGCTGATGGTCTGAAATGCTCAGGAGCACAATGAAAAGTGTCTGAGTTCTAATAAACAAGAACATTCACCTTCAAACATTTCTGAGTCACAAAACTATCTTTAATATCAAAAAATCATAGCGTTTTCTCAGAAATCCTGTCAGGTTGACTCATGCTAGCTAGAATTAGCAGTAACACAAATATAATCCTGTCCAGTTTGTGTGTGTTAGCTATCTGGCTAGCATTAGCATGCCGGATAGTTTCCTAATACAGATTTAGAACATAACCACCTGCTAGTTTAGCTCTTGTAAGCTAGCTGGTTAGCATTATCAGCAGTAAGGATTATTAAATTAGAAATTTCGCCTCAGTAATCCTGCAGGGATAACTCATGCTAGCAAGCTAATTAGCATTAGCAGTAACAATAATTAAGATAAATACAATCGCCTCAGAGATACTGTCAGTTTACTGACTCATCTTATCTAAGTTAGCACTAGCAGGAAAAGATTAGTAAAGTAAACATACTTGCCTTAGAAATTCATCGAGGTTAGCTCATCTTGGCTAGGTGGAAAAATCTGTAGCAAACAAGTGCATATGAGTTTTAATGACTTTCTTCTTTTTACTCTAAAACATCCAGACTTTTCACCAGAAACTTTTGAGTTTTATTTTAGTGCTTTTGAACTTTCTAATGGGTTTGAATGTGTCTAATGATCTCTAATGGAATGTTGTTTCTACTGGTTTCTGAGAGCTTAAGTCATTTTATTCTGATGCTAAGCATTTACCAATGAGGAAAAAGACCCTGGTTCTAGTGGTGTTTAATATAATATATTATTATACATACAGGACACTTTTTCGATGGAATAAAAATGTGTTGTATTCCCTTCTGGTCAATTTCATTCATTTGATTTGATAGCATAGAATATTGTTAACATATAGCTTATCCTACGTGTATTACGGCACTCTACCCAATGGAGAATTAGCGTTGAATATGGTTTACGATTTTGCATGGTTGTCAAGACAACACGATGTCACATGTCAGAGATGTAAAACTAGTGAGCAAGTGTGACAACTGGTAAGCAAACATGGCCACCAAGTTTGCTTTGTTAAATATGGAAATTTTGAGAGAATTTTGAAAGACAAAGATGCGTTGAACACTCAAAAGGAATGTGCATGTACAACCCCAATTCCAAAAAAGTTGGGATAAAGTACAAATTGTAAATAAAAACGGAATGCAATAATTTACAAATCTCAAAAACTGATATTGTATTCACAATAGAACATAGACAACATATCAAATGTCAAAAGTAAGACATTTTGAAATTTTATGCCAAATATTGGCTCATTTGAAATTTCATGACAGCAACACATCTCAAAAAAGTTGGGACAGGGGCAATAAGAGGCTGGAAAAGTTAAAGGTACAAAAAAGGAACAGCTGGAGGACCAAATTGCAACTCATTAGGTCAATTGGCAATAGGTCATTAACATGACTGGGTATAAAAAGAGCATCTTGGAGTGGCAGCAGCTCTCAGAAGTAAAGATGGGAAGAGGATCACCAATCCCCCTAATTCTGCGCCGACAAATAGTGGAGCAATATCAGAAAGGAGTTCGACAGTGTAAAATTGCAAAGAGTTTGAACATATCATCATCTACAGTGCATAATATCATCAAAAGATTCAGAGAATCTGGAAGAATCTCTGTGCGTAAGGGTCAAGGCCGGAAAACCATACCGGGTGCCCATGATCTAAGGGCCCTTAGACGGCACTGCATCACATACAGGCATGCTTCTGTATTGGAAATCACAAAATGGGCTCAGGAATATTTCCAGAGAACATTATCTGTGAACACAATTCACCGTGCCATCCGCCGTTGCCAGCTAAAACTGTATAGTTCAAAGAAGAAGCCGTATCTAAACGTGATCCAGAAGCGCAGACGTCTTCTCTGGGCCAAGGCTCATTTAAAATGGACTGTGGCAAAGTGGAAAACTGTTCTGTGGTCAGACGAATCAAAATTTGAAGTTCTTTATGGAAATCAGGGACGCCGTGTCATTCAGACTAAAGAGGAGAAGGACGACCCAAGTTGTTATCAGCGCTCAGTTCAGAAGCCTGCATCTCTGATGGTATGGGGTTGCATTAGTGCATGTGGCATGGGCAGCTTACACATCTGGAAAGACACCATCAATGCTGAAAGGTATATCCAGGTTCTAGAGCAACATATGCTCCCATCCAGATGACGTCTCTTTCAGGGAAAACCTTGCATTTTCCAACATGACAATGCCAAACCACATACTGCATCAATTACAGCATCATGGCTGCGTAGAAGAAGGGTCCGGGTACTGAATTGGCCAGCCTGCAGTCCAGATCTTTCACCCATAGAAAACATTTGGCGCATCATAAAACAGAAGATACGACAAAAAAGACCTAAGACAGTTGAGCAACTAGAATCCTACATTAGACAAGAATGGGTTAACATTCCTATCCCTAAACTTGAGCAACTTGTCTCCTCAGTCCCCAGACATTTACAGACTGTTGTAAAGAGAAAAGGGGATGTCTCACAGTGGTAAACATGGCCTTGTCCCAACTTTTTTGAGATGTGTTGTTGTCATGAAATTTAAAATCACCTAATTTTTCTCTTTAAATGATACATTTTCTCAGTTTAAACATTTGATATGTCATCTATGTTCTATTCTGAATAAAATATGGAATTTTGAAACTTCCACATCATTGCATTCTGTTTTGATTTACAATTTGTACTTTGTCCCAACTTTTTTGGAATCGGGGTTGTATTACAATACTACTACTACTACTAATACTACTACTAATAATAATATTGGATGGCTTTTTTCATGGTATATCAGATATAGTCCATTCAGCTAGCATGATACTGAATGAGTTGAAGATGAGGAATATATCTGCTATACCACTCAATGCCAGATAATATTATTTAAATATAATAGTAACCAAAAATGTGTAATAAAATCATTGAGGAATCTAATGGAAATCATTACAGTTCTTAAAGGAGTCTAATGCTTTTGAATTATTAACATGATCACTCATTTAACTAGAAGGACACTTGGTAGATTAGAGTCCATTTCTCTGCCAGGCCACATGTTATCAACATCAAAATCAGACCACTCGAACCAAGGATAATACTAAAGCTGTCCACCAAGTTTCATCCAAATCTGTTCACTACTTTTTGAGTTATGTTGAGAACAAACAAACAAACAAACAAAAAAAAACATCCTGGATCCACATACATATCTGGATTCACGCCAAAATCTAAACAATTGTTCTTTGGCCAATGGCTCACCTTTCCTCCAGATTTCATCCAAATCCGTTTAAGACTTTTTGAGTTATGTTGGGAACAAACAAACAATCAAATAAGTGAAGGAGAAAACATAACCTTATCCAACACAGCTATTGGAGGTGATAATAAAATAAACACAATGAAGTTTAACCATGTTGGTTATTACAGGTATTTCATCGATAGACCCATATACAGTGAGACTGTTCCTCTAGAACCATGGTCTAACACATGGTCCAAAGTCTTACACTCTGACCCTGACAAATCCAGCCATGTGCTAATCTCTCATCTGCACACCTGAGTTAGTGTAATCCACTCGCATGTGGAGGTGTGCACTGGAGTATCGGATTTAGGATCCTGGTGTTTTTATGGAAACTCAACCTTCAGCCTTCACCTAAAGATCAGTGCCTTATTTATTTTATTTACAAAGTGCTTTAATTTCATGTGAGGAAAAAACTCCCTTGATCTGGAAGTGCTTTAATATTAGTATGTGTCACATTATACATTGTACAAGATCCCAGTAAAATCTTAAATTCTATCTTCTTGCCATCTTTAATACCTAGTTTTCTTGCTAACAGCTTGAGTGGGATTAGAGTCTTGGTTTATATGATTTATTTTGTCATTTTCTCACTTATTTATTTAACCTGCAAGAATATAATGCTACCATAACTACCATGATTCTGTTCATTTCTAAAATGAGTCCAGTTTTCTGGCTAGATTTTTTTAGCACCTACAGTGGTGCTTGAAAGTTTGTGAACCCTTTAGAATTTTCTATATTTCTGCATAAATATGACCTAAAACATCATCAGATTTTCATACAAGTCCTAAAAGTCGATAAAGCGAAGCCAGTGAAATAAATGAGACAAAAATATTATACTTGGTCATTTAATTATTGAGGAAAATGATCCAATATTACATATCTGTGAGTGGCAAAAGTATGTGAACCTTTGCTTTCAGTATCTGGTGTGACCCCCTTGTGCAGCAATAACTGCAACTAAACGTTTGCGGTAACTGTTGATCAGTCCTGCACACCGGCTTGGAGGAATTTTAGCCCATTCCTCTGTACAGAACAGCTTCAACTCTGGGATGTTGGTGGGTTTCCTCACATGAACTGCTCGCTTCAGGTCCTTCCACAACATTTCCATTGGATTAAGGTCAGGATTTTGACTTGGCCATTCCAAAACATTAACTTTATTCTTCTTTAACCATTCTTTGGTAGAACGACTTGTGTGCTCAGGGTCATTGTCTTGCTGAATGACCCACCTTCTCTTGAGATTCAGTTCATGGACAGATGCCCTGACATTTTCCTTTAGAATTCGCTGGTATAATTCAGAATTCATTGTTCCATCAATGATGCCAAGCCGTCCTGGCCCAGATGCAGCAAAACAGGCCCAAACCATGATACTACCACCACCATGTTTCACAGATGAGATAAGGTTCTTATGCTGGAATGCAGTGTTTTCCTTTCTTCAGACATAACGCTTCTCATTTAAACCAAAAAGTTCTATTTTGGTCTTATCCATCCACAAAACATTTTTCCAATAGCCTTCTGGCTTGTCCACATGATCTTTAGAAAACTGCAGATGAGCAGCAATGTTCTTTTTGGAGAGCAGCAGCTTTCTCCTTGCAACCCTGCCATGCACACCATTGTTGTTCAGTGTTCTCCTGATGGTGGACTCATGAACATTAACATTAGCTAATGTGAGAGAGGCCTTCAGTTGCTTACAAGTTACCCTGGGGTTCTTTGTGACCTTGCCGACTATTACACGCCTTGCTCTTGGAGTGATCTTTGTTGGTGGACCACTCCTGGGGAGGGTAACAATGGTCTTGAATTTCCTCCATTTGTACACAATCTGTCTGACTGTGGATTGGTGGAGTCCAAACTCTTTAGAGATGGTTTTGTAACCTTTTCCAGCCTGATGAGCATCAACAACGCTTTTTCTGAGGTCCTCAGAAATCTCCTTTGTTCATGCCATGATACACTTCCACAAACATGTGTTGTGAAGATCAGACTTTGATAGATCCCTGTTCTTTAAATAAAACAGGGTGCCCACTCACACCTGATTGTCATCCCATTGATTGAAAACACCTGACTCTAATTTCACCTTCAAATTAGTTGCTAATCCTAGAGGCCTTTTGCCACTTACAGATATGTAATATCGGATCATTTCCCTCAATAAATAAATGACCAATTATAATATTTTTGTCTCATTTGTTTAACTGGGTTCTCTTTATCTACTTTTAGGTCTTGTGTGAAAATCTGATGATGTTTTAGGCCATATTTATGCAGAAATATAGAAAATTCTAAAGGGTTCACAAACTTTCAAGCACCACTGTAAGTACTGAGAAATACCAAAAATACCACAAAAAATTTTCAGGATCAGCATCCAAGAGGACTCCATGATGTCTTCATTGCACTGTAGAGGTCAAGGGGTGAGATCTTCTTTCTCTGGGGACCAGCACTGGGAATTATGGGTAATTTTGTTATTAGATACTATAACAATATTAGCTGTGATAAGAGACAGGTAGAGAGACCTGATAATTGTGAATCAGTCAGGGATGGATGGACAGAGGGATAGAAGGAGTGGAAGAGGATGAGGATGAAGATGAGAAGAGATGGATGATGTATTGTGAATGTGCATTCCTCACAGAGTGATCTCGATCAAGAGAAGTCAGGAAGAGAGGAGAGGAGAGGAGAGGGCCTCCTGACTCTGGTGGTTAAGGATTTAATCACATTATAGAGAGAAAGAAGAGACGGAGAGATGAACTCCATGGAACTGGACTCACTTCTTCCTCACACACACACACACACACACACACACACACACACACACACACACACACACACACACACACAGCTCCTGATTTAATCCAGATGATTACCCTGTGGGGTGGCACAGTGGTGCAGTAGTTATTGCCGTCACCTCACAGAAAGAAGGTTCTGGGTTTAAAACTTGTAGTCGACTGGAGTCTTTCTGTATAGAGTTTGCAGGTTCTGTCCTCATGTCTGTGTGGGTTTCCTCAGGGTTCTCCGGTTTCCTCCGACAGTCCAAAGACGTGGATTTGTTCAACTGGCTACTCTAAATTCCCCATTGGTGTGAATGTGCGTGTGAATGGCTGTTCGTCTCTGTTGCCCCTTTTCCACCAAAGCAGTTCCAGCGCTGGTTCGGGGCCAGTGCTTAGTTTGGAACCGGGTTTTCTGTTTCCACTGACAAAGAACTGGCTCTGGGGCCAGAAAAACTGGTTCCAGGCTAGCACCAACTCTCTGCTGGGCCAGAGGAAAGAACCGCTTACGTCAGCGGGGGGGCGGAGTTGTTAAGACCAACAACAATAACAAGACCGCGAAAGATCGCCATTTTTAAGTGACGAGAAGCAGCAGCTGTACAAACGCGAAGTCATCCATTATTATTATTGTTGTTGTTGCTGCTGCTGCTTCTTCCGTGTTGTTTTTGCTTCGATATTCGCACCAAGGTTTATGTAAACGTAGCGACGTAACTGACGAATACAGCGACGTAATGACGTGGCTCCACTTAGCACCGCGAGCTATGGAAAAGCAAACTGGTTCTCAGCTGGCTCACAAGTTGAACGAGTTGTGAACCAGCACCAGCACTGGCCCTGAACCAGCCTTGGAACTGATTTGGTGGAAAAGGGGTATGTGTTAGTCCTGCGATAGATTGGTGACCTGTCCAGGGTGTAACTCCGCCTCTCACCTGACGTCAGGTGGGATTGACTCCTCCTTCCCCTGTGACCCTGACAGAAAAGTGATTATAGAGACTGTATGGATTACTCTGTGTTCACATGAGCAAACACCAAAGTGATGGATTGAGATAGATAGATAGATAGATAGATAGATAGATAGATAGATAGATAGATAGATAGATAGATGGATGGATGGATGGATGGATGGATGGACGCTTGATTCATCCTGAAGGAAATTAAGGCATCCAGTAGGTATATCTCCTGAAGTCCACCACCATCTCTTTGGTCTTGGTGGTGTCCAGCTGCAGGTGATTTGTCCAGAGGTGGACAAAGTACCCAACTTCATTACTTCAGTCAAAGTACAGATCCCACTGGTCAAATGTGACTCCGATACAAGTGAAAGTTGTCCAGTCAAATTTTTACTTAAGTTAAAGTACTGAAGTCCTTGCTTTTAAAAATACTTAAGTATTAAAAGTACATTTTCTGTCAACGCATCATTGTATTATTGCCACAACGCTTACAAAGCCTAATTCTGTTACCAAAGACAGAAATGTGAATTCACAAAATGAACGCATGCTGTGCCATCATGGTGGTTTAACGTTAAGCTAGCTACTTAGTGAAGCTCCACCTGACATGCTAGCAAACTGTTTTCAAACTTGAAATCATATTGGGTAGCTAATGCTACTAGAAAAGAAAGATTTCTACAGTCTGTTTATTTGGCAAGATTATGCTAAAACATATTTCTGAAAGGACTTCAGATAAGTTAACGTTATTCATGTTAGCATAACTCCATGTTTACATGCTAACTAACAGTGTCCAAGTTAACTAGCTATGTGTTAATGTTAACCGTGGACAAGGCTACGGCAACTTGGCGGGAAAATCCATCGAAAGTCATTTGACTAACCAGATTGCATAGCTATTGCAATGTTATCGCTAGCTCTAAAAGCACAGACAACTTCATTGCAAGCTTTCTCTTGGAATAAAACATTTATATACCTCAATATGCTTCCGCAGGTCAGACGGCGAGTTTTTGTAGGCCGTGATGTGGTTTGTTTTTGGCAAACAAAGCAAACATTTAAAACAAAATGAATATTTATTCAGTTCAGAAAACTGAAACATGGGTTCGAGGTATGGCCATGGGTGTGTGCATTCCCCAGAAGAACCGCCTCCTTCCATTCTGCCATCAACTGGTCATGTTCAAATAACGCTGCTGAGAAATCATTGATCTTGATTTTATACAGTCTATGGATGTGACATGACCTGAGTGATTACTGATCGTCTGTCTCTGTCACAGTCAGGTCCAGTCCATCCATGGCTTAGATTGTGGGACTTCCATGCCGGCTCCAGGACAGGAATTCAGTCCTGCCTTGCTGAAGGCCATTTCCTGAAGCGGCACTCCCACACCTGCTACCACTCCTCTCCCATCAGCCAGGGCTTTTTAAGAACTGTTTGGAGCTGCTTCATTTGCCAGACTGTCTCTTGTAGACTTTCCTTGCCTCGCTACAGCTCATTGGTATTGTGTCTTCTTGATTTCCCCTGCCTGAATTTCCCCTTGTTTTTCGTCCCTGTTTTTTGCTGCCTGTTCTTTTGAATTGTGTCCTTTGCTACCTCTGCCTGGATTTCCCTTGTCCCCGTGTTCATCAGTTTTTGTGAAGATTTTTCTGTCCTGTTTTTTGTCCCTGATCGTGTCTACCTGCTCCTCTGTGTTTTTGACCTCCTGGCCTGTTTTTTGATTACCGATTTTTGCCTGAGCCCTACTCTACCTTTTGTCTTTCCATACATGTCAACCTTTGGTCAATCAAACCTGTATAACCAACCTCCAAAATCCATATTTCCCTCATAAAATCCGTATAAGATGCAAATTAAAATAATTTACCTAAAATTTGAATGATAATTAACAATGATATATCCCAGTTACTTTTTATTCAATATTAATAACAATAAACCTTCAGAATGAATACAAAGCTCCAATGTTTAACAAAAACACAAAGTGTTATCAGCGTAGTTACGAAGGAAATACTTCGTTGTTTGGAGACAGGTTTCACCGAGCGGCTATTATGCGCAAGACTTCATATTAGCCACAAAGTCAGAAAAATCTGTTCGTAAAATTACGTTATAATGACCAAATACAATGAAAAGTATTTTTCCAGTCTCACCTGTGAAAGGTAATCCCATGTGATCTCGTTTGGACGGTAAACCTGTTGGTACAGTTAAACGCAGCACATGAATGAGGCATCTTTATTCTCGGCTACTGTCTAGACGCTATACCAGAGACGGGTGAAGAATCTCCACTTTGCCACATCCAGTATGGCAGCGAGGATGACGTATGATTCTACGCAGAAGGCGGCGTCTATGTTTATATGTCTATGACTTCACGGTTGGCGGGATTCTCGCAATGCGGTGTGCGCATTATCAAAAGTGGAACGAAGTCTCGCTACCACAAGATAACGTGCGATTTCATAAGACCCTTTACTGGCTGTCTGTGGTGTACAGTACGTTTGTAAATGTTATGCGCTCTTTTATCATCGTGGGAATTGATTATAGCTCTAAATAAATATTGAAGTTTTTTTAAAGAATCCGTATAACTTTATTTATACGCCCGTATACTACGTTTATTGAATCAAATCCGTATAAAATACGGACATTCCGTATAGGTTGACATGTATGTCTTTCTGCCATCTACTTCATGAAAGAAGTTTTTCTTTTTGCACTGCTTGTTTTCTGAGTCTGCTCTTGGGTCCTCACTTCACCTCAGCTCGCCACTCCTGACAGTCTCAGTATCACCTGCGAAAAAACCAATCACGTTTTAGGAAAGGAAAAAAACCATCCACTTTCAAAGCTGCTTCATAGTAACGAGGACCTTGATAGAAATGTAGTGGAGTAAAAAGTACGATATTTTGTCTTTCAAATGTAGTGAAGTTAAAGTCATAAGTTTCCAAAACAAATAATATTCAAGTAAAGTACAGATACTCAAAAAGTGTACTTAAGTACAGCACTCAAGTAAATGTACTTCGTTACTGTCCACCTCTGGATTTGTCCTACACCATTTCACAAAGTCCTCCACCAGGCCCCTGTACCCAGGCCCCTGTACACACCCTCCTGTCCGTCCCTAATACAACCCACTATTGCAGTATCATTGGAAAACTTCTGCATGTGGCACATGTGCAACACGGAGTGGTGATTTCAGTGACAAATGACATTTGCTCTGGGAATTCTATGCTAATTGGGTATGACACTGTAAAGCAACTAATCCTAACAAATCCTGCGGTGTAGGAGCCAATGTTTCTTTAGTTCCCCGCATACAAATTTAGTTCGTAGCTGCAGTTAGGTCCTCTTTACTGATTGACACAAGAATAGAAGAATAACCATGGCTTCCTCTTATCTTGTCACATACGGCCTCTCATTAAAGATAGAGAGATGTATAGGAAGGAAGTAGCAGTGATTGTTGGTGCCTCTGGTGAGCGTATGTAGCTAGTATAGTAAGCATGCTTTGCTATTCTAATTTGAGAACGAAGCTAATATGAAGCTATAGAGAGCGTGCACGTGATGTCACGAGGCCACGTGATATTTGTTTATTTGCCATCTTGGACGGCATGGCCGCGCATAGAACTTAGACGAACCCGTTCTAATTATCAAGTGTGTGGGAGTAGATCTTTCGAGAATGGTTATATCTTGTTCAGCATTTGGTTGTACCAATAGACAGGGCCAAAAGGAGGGCCTGTCATTTTATAGATTCCCTGCAGACGAGGAGAGATGCGCAAAATGGGTGTCCGCTGTGCGAAGAGAAAACTGGAACCCCAGTTCTACCAGCCGAATTTGTAGTGAACACTTCATATCAGGTTGGTGTAATCTTCTAATTCAGTACTCCTAGTACATCTGTTAAGTTGATTTTCGGATTGAATGATAACTGCATAGTCGGTGATTTGCGATATTTTTTTTTCAGACAGAAACATACATATTTACAACCCTGTCATTATCTGGAACTGAGTTTAGATTTCGAACATTCTTACGATAAAACGTCCTGCATAGTCTCTTTATGATAAACGTCTTAATGCCACTTACCCGTGAGGTTATCAAGTAGACATTCTTCTTCGGAACCTTCCAGAGGTATAGTTGGGATACCCATCCCGCAACAAAATATTTATAAGCTTCCAGGCTCTTGTAAGCTTTGAGGGCTTTGCCAGTGTAACACGATTCACGATTAACAAGAAAATTGTAAATGTCGTGGTAGGCCAGATCGGGCAAATCGCCGGCACCGCAGCTCCGAATTTCCCTGAACAAGGATTGCGGCAAGTTGTACGGATCTGCAATCCCCAACCTGGAACACTTTTCCACGTAACGCTGCCTCACGTCACCTTCAAGATGCTGAACAAACTTAGACAAGTTATCGCGCGATGTAGATGAGGTATTTTCCGAATTTTCTTGGTGATTACTCTCTGGATCCATTACGCTCACGCAAAGTAAACAATCCTGATGCCGTCCAATATGGTGGCGTAAACGCAGATGGGTCACGTGACTGCACATCCTCTATACCAAGTGAATCACTGTGGCAGCGGGGGCGTGGTCAAGCGTCTGTCTGTGAAGGGAGAGCGGAGTCAGGGAAGGTAAGTGGCAGAATCACTGCACCTGACGGGAATTAACCTGTGTTTGTGTGTCTCCCCCAGTGACCGCGCCCTATAAGAGGAGAGGGAGAGCAGAGGAAGGGAGCTCTCCCGACCAGAACACGTGTGTGTGGCGTGTGTGTGTATGAGCGAACGTGTAAAAGCTGAAAAGCTGAAAATAAAAGAGTTATTGAGAACTCAGTTCTGGCCTGCCGTGCCTCTGTGTCGTCACCCACCTGGTATAAGGGCCTCTGCATGCTCTTGCGACAAGGCTTTCACAGACAGCTTTTCACAGACAGTTGTAATATATCATTGAGCAGGGAGTAAGAGGCGTGCGCGATGTTATTCACCGCCACAACGCAAGGGGGCGCAAAGTCGCGAAATCGCTAGGAGTAGTTGGTGGGTGTGAAAAGTGGAGTGTTTATCCTCCAGTTACTTATAATGACTAGAACTGGAGTCGTATAGATGTACGTACTTCCTCACTTCCTTGATCAACCGCTCTTCGTGCTGCTCCATCTTCGCTCGTGTTTTTAAAAATGGCGGTCGTGAAAACAAAACAAACCGGGAAAGTAGGGAAGCGGAAGTGCGTGTACAGCAGATGTAGAGTGGACCAATCAGAGCCCTCTTGTCTGCGACGCTGTCTGCGAGGCTTCTGCGGTGGTCACAATTTTTGGGAGGTGCGCGCAGAGCATCTGCGAAGGGGGGGCTACGCAGACGCCATCTGCGGCACCGTCTGCGAGGACTGCGTTGTCAGCATAAATTGGCCTTAATACTACAATCACAGAACCGACTTTCACTCTGATTAGTTCGTTATTGAATTAGCGTTCGCTTTAAATGCTATATACAGCTACTACCATTTCTCATTTGGACAATAAGAAAAAGCTGGACAGGCCACACCCACAAGAGACAACAGCAGCAGCCACGCCCACCTTACTAGAGACCAATTGTCACTCGTTAGTGTGTACATAGGACTACAGAGGAATAAAACCAGAGGTGACACCACAGGATCTCAAGCTGTCTCCCTTCCTTTCTAACTTCTGAGCAGCAATACATTATCCTTGTCGAATAGTGTGCATTTATCTCTCTCTCTCTCTGTCTGTCCATCTCAATTCATCTTTCCCTCTTCATCTAAATTTGCGATTCCGTATTTTGTCGTAACTGTAACTAGGCGCTGAGTTCAGTTCCCCTTCTCACCAGGTGCCAACAGGGACTTGTGGGCGGAGCTAGAAATACTACTGATCACTGATTGGCTATCGAGTCGTCTTGATATTCCGTCAGTAGTGTAGTAACTGTCTGACAAGTGTTTCTTCAGTATCATCTCCCTCCATTTTTAGTCAGATTAAAGTATTGGCACCCATGTGACGAAGCCGTGACAAAGCAACGCTTGGTTTAAAATAAGATAAGATTTGTGTCGAAGACGAAGTAATGTGAATTTTGAGTACTAGTAGTTTAGTATTTTTTTCTGGGCTCCACTCCATACTTTTCAAACAAACTCCTCCAACTTGCATAGCGACAGATACATGATGGGGAACGGGCACAGCAACTCATCCAGGGTTCGGACAGTTCTGGGTTTAGAAAGCTGTATATCTGTCCTCCGTCGTCCACAGTCACACTCGATCTGTGGGTTTTTTTTTATTGCTGATGCATTTTCTCTCTCATTCTCATATGCTCTGTTTCCCCCATGCGCTCCTCTGCCCTGGTCCATTCCAGATTTTCTCTCTCGCTTGTTCCCTGCTTGTGAAAGTAGGTCAGTGTTTGCTTTGTATTATTCAGCAACTGGAGGGAGAGTGAGTGAGACAGGGCGGAGAGTGAGACAGGCAGAGAGAGATATGGGGAACATTGCCGTGATCTCGGTGATGTGGTGCATGCTCATCTCTCTCTCTCTCTCTCTCTCTCTCTCTGTGTGTGTGTGTGAGACAGAGAGAGCACCAGACCATAACTCGAAGGCTCGTTAGCAGAACCGTCAGTGAAAGGTTGTCTGCTAAATTCAGAACTGTGTTCAAGGAACACACACACACTCCACTGCTTGGCTGTACATTGCGTTCCTATGTTTGAGGAAGTTCTTCAGGAACACAGCCAAACCAGAGGCTGCGGCATTGTGGGAGAAAAAAATCCATTGCCTAGAGAGGGGAAAAAATCACACGCACATATTTTGCTGCTACTGTGGACACACACACACAGTGCATCACACACTCGGTGTTTCTGTGTTTATTAAAATATTTATTTTTTTGCATTTTCTTTTTCATCATTACATTCGATGGACACTCCATCAAATAATCCAACCCTAAACTTCATGCATTGTTACTGTCACAACTCATCCTCATATCATTTCCCAATCTCATTTTCGGAGGTTGTGTCTCTGCGTTCAATTCGAACATGCTCATGTTTAAAATAAAATAAAATCAACAATTTACATGAACAACCCACTCTTGTCTTCTTCACCACTTGTTGTAAAAGCTGTAATTTTTCAACAG
Organism: Neoarius graeffei; assembly: GCF_027579695.1. Lineage (NCBI taxonomy): Eukaryota > Metazoa > Chordata > Actinopteri > Siluriformes > Ariidae > Neoarius > Neoarius graeffei. Next base: position 8,391,529 of record NC_083590.1, read on the forward strand.
TTTCAAGTTCTGATTCAACTCACTGACGTTTCCCAAGATGGCGGAATCCATCGCGCTCTGGGTGTAACTTTAAGGCCAATTCATGCTGACAACCCAGTCCTCGCAGATGGCTTCGCAGATGGCGTCTGCGAAGCCCCCCTCCACCTTCGCAGACGCTCTGCGCGCACCTCCCAAAAATTGTGACCACCTCAGACAGCCTCGCAGACAGCATCGCAGACAAGAGGGCTCTGATTGGTCCACTCTACCTGCTGTACACGCACTTCCGCTTCGGTTTGTTTTGTTTTCACGACCACCATTTTTAAAAACACGAGCGAAGATGGAGCAGCACAAAGAGCGGTTCTAGTCATTATAAGGACAGCGCATACTCCAATAATTCGTGGAGGGAGATATCGCAGAATCTGGGCATGGATTCGATCGAGTGCGCGAGGAGGTGGAAGAACCTGCGCGACAAGTTTGTTCGGCAGCGAAAGGCAATGATGGCCAGAAAGAGCGGGGATCCGGGTGGCAGACAGGATCTTTTTACATTTTTTTCACCATTTTTACACCATGCCACTTTATTTTCATCTATTTACATGTTCAGAATTTATTTGCATTTTCAACATTGTCATTTGCCTTTTTAAACCTTAGTGATACATTGTTATATTTTGTTGTTACTGTTCTATTTGCCTTTTTACCCCTTGCCACTTTATTTCTATTTTCATCTATTTACATGTTCAGAATTTATTTGCATTTGCAATATTATTTCCCTTTTTACACCTAAGTTATACATTATAGTTTGTTGTTATATTTTGTTACTGTTCTATTTGCCTTTTTACACCATGCCACTTTATTTCTATTTTCATCTACTTACATGTTCAGAATTTATGTGCATGTTCAATATTGTCATTTGCCTTTTTACACCTAAGTTATACATTGTTATAGTTTATATTTTGTTGTTACTATTCTATTTGCCTTTTTACACCTTGCCACTTTATTTCTATTTTCATCTATTTACATGTTCAGAATTTATTTGCATTTGCAATATTGTTATTTCCCCTTTTACACCTAAGTTATACATTATAGTTTGTTATAGTTTGTTATATTTTGTTGTTACTGTTCTATTTGCCTTTTTACACCTTGCCACTTTATTTCTATTTTCCTTTTTTTTATCTATTTACATGTTCGGAATTTCTATTTGCATTTTGTATTTTCACACCTTGTCATTGTTGTACATTGTTATATTTTGTTATTGTTATATTTGCCTTTTTACTCCTAGTCATTGCTCTTTGGAAAATAAAAACAAATCTTTTTGGAAAAGGTGTCTATATTATTCTGAAATACAAATTTGTAAAAGTCAACCCACGGAAATGTTATCACATTTGAACATCAGAACAGTCTTTTCTGTAACATCATACAAAGAATATTAAAGTTGAGGTCATTTATGAGGGCCATCACTCCTCATTCAAAGGGCATGCAGCCCACCTTCTACGGTGCTTCCTTCGCCTCTCTGCCAGCTCCTGCACCAGGAGTGTTTCGATTTCTAGATCCTTCAGCTTCATCTCAATCAAAGTGCGGACTCGTCCAGCCGCCATGGTTGTTGGTGTTGAATGACCTGTTGGAGGAAACTGTTAGGGTTTTGCTGGGATTCGAACCTGGTTCGTTGGTGTGATGATCCAGCAAACCCCCACTAGGCCACCAGGGGAATGACTCAAATGCAGAGGCATGAGGCGGAAGTAGAAAATGTAACAAAAGGTTTATTTATACTATGTACACTATATACAATCCAGGGCAAAACAAAAAAAAACAAAAACAAAGAGTATAATTCAAAAAGAAAAAGGCAAAAATGCAAAAGCTCAGAAGATCCACAAAACACAGTACAAAGGAAACTGGAGATAAACATAACAGCACAAAGACTCCGTGACAAGAGGACTGAACTCAGGGGTATAAATACACAAACTAATTAAGGACACAGGTGAAGATAATTAGGACTAACAGACAATTAACAAAAAAAAAACACAAAACACAGGAACAGTGGCGGCCTCTAGAGGCCAAAATAAATATGACATGAAAAGGAAATAACAGCGGCCTCTAGAGGCCAAAACAGTCCAAGTCCTAACAGGACCCCCCCCCCCCCCTCTAGGAGCGTCTCCTGACGTTCCCAGGGCGATCCGGATGGGCCGAATGGAAGTCCCGACACAGTTCTTTATCCAGGACATCCCGAGCAGGAACCCAGCAGCGCTCCTCAGGACCATAGCCCTCCCAGTCCACCAGATATTGCAACCCGCCGCGGACCCGGCGGGAGTCAAGCAGGCGATGCACAGTGAACACAGTCTGCCCCTGGAAGATGCGGGGGGGTGGGGGGTTCCTAGGGGCAGGGGCATACGTAGACGTCAGTACAGGCCGCAACAGGGAAACATGGAAAGTGGGGTTGATCCTCAGAGTCCGGGGCAACTGAAGCCGGTAGGAGACAGGGTTCACCCTGCGCACCACCTTGAAGGGGCCAATGTAGCGAGGAGCAAGCTTGCGGTTCTCCACCCGCAGCGGAAGGTCCTTAGTGGACAGCCAAACCCGCTGCCCAGGGCGGAAAGTGTGTGCAGGTCTTCTGTGGCGGTTGGCCTGAGTCTGGTTGGTTCTGGAGGTCTGTATGAGGGTCTTCCTGACCTTGCTCCAGGTCTTGTGACACCGTCTCACATATTGGTTGACCGAGGGCACCCCCGCGTCCTCCTCCTGGTCCGGGAACAGAGGTGGCTGGAACCCGAATTGGCACTGGAATGGCGACAGCTTGGTGGCCGATGACTGCAGGGTGTTGTGGGCGTACTCTGCCCATGGCAGCCAGGTGCTCCACGATGTCGGGTTATCCATAGCCAGGCCTCGCAGGGTGGTTTCCAGGTCCTGGTTGAGCCTCTCCGTCTGACCATTGGACTGTGGGTGAAACCCAGAGGAGAGGCTGGCAGTGGCTCCGATGACCTTGCAGAACCCGTGCCACACTCGGGAGGAGAACTGGGGCCCTCGGTCTGCGACAATGTCCTGTGGAAGACCAAAGACTCGGAAGACATGATTAAATATAAGTTTCGCTGTTTCAAGAGCAGAGGGGAGTTTGCACAGAGGTATGAAGCGGCAGGCCTTGGAGAATCTGTCAACAATGACCAAAATGACCATGTTACCTTGTGACTCAGGGAGACCCGTGATGAAGTCGACTGCCACGTGGGACCAGGGACGCCGGGGAATGGTCAGAGGATGCAGGAGACCCTGGGGACGCTGTCGTGGGTTCTTGGTTCTGGTGCAAACCTCACAGGACAGGACAAATGACCTTACTTCCTGCTCCATGTTAGGCCACCAGAAGCGTCTTTTCAGGAAGTCCAGGGTCCTCCGAGCTCCCGGGTGGGCGGTGAGAGGGGAAGAGTGACCCCACTGGAGAACCTTGGCCCGGGCTTGATGTGGGATGTACAAGAGGCCCGGTGGCCCCGTCCCAGGACCGGGGTCCTGGCGTTGGGCTCGTCGAACAGCCTCCTCAATACCCCAGCGGACAGGGGCCACAATCCGGGACACCGGGATAATAGGCCCAACTTCATTCTCCCTGTTAGTGGCAGAGAACAGCCTGGACAGTGCATCAGGTTTGGTGTTCTTGGAGCCGGGACGGTACGAGAGGGTGAAGTCAAACCGACTGAAAAACAGGGCCCACCTAGCCTGTCGAGGGTTCAGTCTCTTGGCTTGCTGGAGGTACTCCAGGTTCTTGTGGTCAGTCCAAACCAGGAATGGATGTTGCGCTCCCTCCAGCCAGTGCCTCCACTCCTCAAGGGCCAGTTTGACCGCTAGCAGTTCTCGATCCCCCACATCGTACCGGGACTCCGCAGGACTCAGGCGGTGGGAGAAGTAAGCGCAGGGGTGCAGCTTTCCTTCCGAACGTTGAGAGAGTACCGCGCCGACACCACTGTCCGAGGCGTCCACCTCCACGATGAATGGTTGGGAGGTGTCCGGGAGGACCAGAATGGGTGCCATGCAGAAACGGGCCTTGAGGTCTTTGAACGCCTTTTCTGCCTGAGGAGACCAGCCATAAGATCCACCTGTCCCTTTGGTGAGGTCTGACATGGGTGCTGCCACAGAACTGAAGTTCCTGATGAACTTGCGGTAGAAGTTAGCGAATCCTAAGAACCGCTGAACCTCCTTAACGGACTTGGGAGTAGGCCAGTCCCGGACGGCCAGGGTCTTGGCAGGGTCCATTTGGAGTTGGCCTGTCCGTACAATAAATCCCAGAAAGGAGACCTCGGGAACATGAAATTCGCATTTCTGGGCCTTGGCGAACAGATTGTTCTGTAGCAGCCTCTGGAGAACCTGGTGGACATGGTGGCGGTGCTCCTGCACGGTCTTGGAAAAGATAAGGATGTCATCAAGGTAGACAAAGACGTACAGGTTAATCATATCCCTTAAGACGTCGTTGATTAGGGCCTGAAAAACAGCTGGTGCGTTGGTGAGTCCGAAGGGCATCACCTGGTATTCGTAGTGCCCAGACGGGGTGTTAAAGGCAGTCTTCCACTCGTCTCCCTGTCGGATACGGATGAGGTGGTATGCGTTCCGTAGGTCCAACTTGGTGAAGACGGTGGCGCCTTGGAGCAGGTCGAAAGCAGTGGACATCAGCGGAAGGGGATATCGGTTGCGCACAGTGATCTTGTTCAGGCCCCTGTAGTCAATACATGGTCGAAGCCCCCCATCCTTCTTGCCGACAAAGAAGAAGCCGGCACCAGCAGGTGAGGTGGAGGGTCGAATGAACCCAGAGACCAGGGCGTCTTTGAGGTATTCCTCCATGGCCTTGCGTTCTGGCTGAGAGAGGGAAAACAGTCTGCCACGAGGAGGGGTAGTCCCAGGGAGCAAGTCGATGGCACAGTCGTAGGCCCGGTGCGGAGGAAGAACGGCGGCCCTGCTCTTGCTGAATACCTCCTTGAGATCCCAGTACTCTGTGGGAACTTGAGATAACTCGGTGAGATCAGGGGGCTCGGCAGGAGACACAGGAGAGCTAGAGAGCAGACAAGAGGCATGGCATGCAGGGCCCCATTCCACAACCTGGCTTGTTACCCAGTCTATGCGAGGGTTGTGGCGAGTAAGCCAAGGAAGGCCTAGAATAACTGGGAACTCAGGTGAAGGAATCAGGTGCAGGGATATTTCTTCCTTGTGACCTTGAGACTGGAGGAAGACTGGAGAAGTAACTTGAGTGACTCTTCCATCACCTAACGCTTGGCCATCGAGGGCAGACACAGACAGAGGGACTTCAAGAGGTGCAGTAGGTATATTGATGCTTTGGGCGAAGTGAATATCCATAAAGTTCCCAGCCGCCCCTGAGTCTATCAAAGCTTGACAAGAGTGGACAGACTCACCCCAGGAGATGGAGACCGGGATGTAGATTCCTTGGCCAGGGAGTCCGGGAGAGAGAGTAGGCCCCGTCACAACCCTCCCTCGGCTGGACGGGGCGGTCCTTTTCCCAAGAGTTCGGGACATGATGCTCGGAAGTGACCAGGCTTGCCACAGTAGATGCAGCACTTGTCCCTCCTTCTGCGCTCCCTCTCAGATGCGGAGAGGCGAGTATGACCCACTTGCATGGGTTCTGGACAGTCACTGAAGGAGGTAGACGGTCTCCAGGTAGAGGTAGGGAGGCTGGGGGGGCTCAAGGCTTGGTGGCGTTCTCTCATCCTGTTGTCCAGACGAATAGCATGTGAGATGAGGGTTTCGAGGTCACTTGGGCATCCAATAGAGGCCAGACCGTCCTTGATGGGGTCAGACAGACCATGGTGGAAGGCTGACACCAGGGCAGTCTCGTTCCATCCACTTACTGCTGCGAGTGTTCGGAACGAGATGGCGTAATCTGCGACGCTTCCTCCTTGCCGGATGGACATGAGCTTTCGGGCTGCGTCGGTACTGATGTCTGCCTGATCGAAGACCCGAAGCATCTCTTCAGAAAACAGCTGGAAATCAAAGCACTCAGGTCCCTGTCTTTGCCAGATAGCAGTAGCCCAGGCTCGCGCCTTACCAGCTAATAAGGTGATCACAAAGGCAATCTTGTGGCGATCCGTAGTGTAGGTGGTAGGCTGAAGCTCAAAGGTGAGTTGACACTGGGTAAGGAACTCTCGGCACTCACTGTGCTTGCCGTCATACCTCTGTGGTGCAGGAAGGCTGGGTTCACGAGGTGAAGAAGGCAGCATGGCAGGAGGCACTGGAGCAGGAGTGGGAGCTGGATCAGGAGCAGGAACTGGATCAGGAGCAGGAGATGCAGGCAGAGATGTCAGCTGTGCCAGGGTTTTCCCAATTTGCTGAAGCAGTTCCTCGTGGCGAGCAAGGGCCTCACGTTGGCTGGTGAGCGTACGTCCATGAGCGTCCATGGTCACTCCGAAGCGTGTCAAAGCTGCCATAATTCCCTGAAGGTTGGCCGGGTAGACAGTTGAAGCAGCCTCTGCTGAGTCGGTCATGACGGAGTCTTTCTGTTAGGGTTTTGCTGGGATTCGAACCTGGTTCGTTGGTGTGATGATCCAGCAAACCCCCACTAGGCCACCAGGGGAATGACTCAAATGCAGAGGCGTGAGGCGGAAGTAGAAAATGTAACAAAAGGTTTATTTATACTATGTACACTATATACAATCCAGGGCAAAACAAAAAAAAACAAAAACAAAGAGTATAATTCAAAAAGAAAAAGGCAAAAATGCAAAAGCTCAGAAGATCCACAAAACACAGTACAAAGGAAACTGGAGATAAACATAACAGCACAAAGACTCCGTGACAAGAGGACTGAACTCAGGGGTATAAATACACAAACTAATTAAGGACACAGGTGAAGATAATTAGGACTAACAGACAATTAACAAAAAAAAACACAAAACACAGGAACAGTGGCGGCCTCTAGAGGCCAAAATAAATATGACACGAAAAGGAAATAACAGCGGCCTCTAGAGGCCAAAACAGTCCAAGTCCTAACAGAAACACTCCACTAACCACACCCACCAACTACTCCTAGCGATTTCGCGACTTCGCGCCCCCTTGCATTGTGGCGGTGAATAACATCGCGCATGCCTATTACTCCCCGCTCAACGATAAATTACAACTGTCTGCGAAAAGCTATCTGCGAAAGCCTTGTCGCAGGAGCATGCAGAGGCCCTTAGTCATACGGAATCTTTTTTTTAGTCATTTAACAACATATCTGCGGTAAATGTTGATGTTCTTGGTTATTCTGTTACGTTTTTACCATCACTGCACCTTTCTATCATTTGTATTAAATGCCCATGTACTAGCTGCATGTGTAAACCAGCTGGTGAAATAACACTGAGGTGTCTATAGGGTACAGTTGCCTAGCAACCATTAAAAGGTTGAGTGTGTCTTGTGTTTGACTTCATATTTCAAACATTCCACATAGCTTCATTAATGAGTTATAAACATGACCTCCGTGGCTATACAGTGGGGGTGGGGAGGAGAATTTGGATCTGTGTAGAGATGTAGCAGTTGATGCCACAAACCATCTCAGCAGGAAGTAGTTCAGTGGCGCACCGGTCTGTCAGCGGGAGGAGAAAGACTCGAAGAAACAACACTGTATTGACAAGATGGTCAACAATTATTGTGCCCTGGAATGACAACAGTAAGTCATTTTACCGTCTTCCGAGAGATCCTCAAAGAAGGAATCATCTGCAGCTCATTGAGTTCATTCATTCATGTGAAGAATTATTGACCCTACCTGCTGTATCCTTAATCATTCATGAACAAGGCTGAATCTTTTAGCTAGTAAACACTCACCGGCCACTTTAATAGGAACTTGTTCTTGATTCTAAGATCCCTGTTCTTGGCTGCATGAGTGGAACCCAATGTGTTCTTCTCTCTCTGTTGCATGCTGAGATGCTTTTCTGATCACCACGGTTGTAAAGAGTGCTTATATGAGCTACTCGTATCACAGTGGCTGTGACCAGTGTTGTAGTCGAGTCACTAAACCTCGAGTCCGAGTCCAGTCTCGAGTCCCCAGTGTTCAAGTAATAATAAAATAATAATACATTTTATTTATAAGCGCCTTTCAAGGTACCCAAGGACCAGTGGCGGCTGGTAGTCTTTCAAACAGGGGAGGCTGGTGGGTTATGGTATTTCAAGATTTAAAAAGAAAAAACATCAATTTTGCCCATACTCTTGCCTCTGATCTGGCTGATTGTTGGCAGCATCACAAACTGTGAAATAACAGGTTCTTTTGGCCCATTAGCCTACTGTCCAATATACATGATGGTGGTGTTGGGGGGGGGTATATTTTAACATTTTATATTTTAAAATTGTGGCATGTTATTTAAAAAGTGATCATTATTGAAAGCAGCTCTTTGTCAGGAACCTCAGCAGTAGAGCTGGGTGCCACACATTTCATTCAATGACACTTTCCCTATATTTTACTTATTTTGACTGAGAAATGTTTTATTGACAATTTTGATAACCCTTCACTTTTAATCCAGGTCTGTAGTGTGAAATGTTCTCGGCTGTGTTTTTGTTTAAAAATGTTTTCCAAATTGTAGCAGTGTTTAATTCATATCCAGAGAAAGATATATTCCAATATAATATACTCAGCATAAACATTTTAAATAGATTCTATATTTTTGGTCCATCCATGACATATTACTAAAGTAGCCTATTTACTGTTGTTGATGTGGGTCACTTGCTGTTAGCCAATTCACTTTCTCGTACCAGGAGAGCTGAAAGGAACGAGTATTATTCCCTACCTTTTTCACCAAGTCAATTTGAGGCGTTGGTCTACCCTGCTCTTTAATTTTAATTTTTTCCTCGAAAGGAAGACTGGCAAATGGCTTCGCCAAAATTAAATCAGCAATGCTTGGCATCCGTGCGCAGCTTTCTTGCTAGCTGACTAGCCCTCTCAAGTTCAAGTTCAGTCACTCAAATAAACGAAATTTCTGGAACTAAGATAGCAAACTTGACAACACTACAGTATATTTACAATGAAAATATATACAAACTAAAAAAGCTGGTAGAAACCGTATGTAATGAATGAAATCGAAATGTAAGCTGATCTCTTACAATACACCAAAGCACTTGCGAATCCGCATGGGACTGAACTGAAATTCACCGCTGCCTGTCTATAGTTGAAACGAGCTGTCAATCAAAGAAAATATCCGGCCGCTTTCACCAATCACCAGTCTCCTCGCGGAAACTGCCATGTCCCTCCCACTGTGAGGCTCAGAGTCCGTGGGCGGGCGTTTTCGCAGTATTTGTCCAATAACCATCTTGCATTTTGAGATTGAAAAGCGCATAGCTCCCAAATGCCGTTGAAGTCCACTGAGGCTGGGAGTCCGTGAGACTCCGTGGGCGGGCATTTTCACAGTATTTGTCCAATAACCATCTTGCCTTTTGAGATTGAAAAGCGCAGAGCTCCCAAATGCCATTAAAGTACACTGAGGCTGGGCTGCATTGCGCTGTCACAAGGGGGAAAAACTCACGCACACATTAGGCGAACTGGGGAAAGTTATAACAGAATGATTTCGCACTGTAGTTGGGTTGAGCACATATATTTCTATGATTCGATGTTCGTCATTTTTAGAGGAGGCTGAGCCTCCCTCGTTGTCTTAGAGCAATCGCCCGTGCCAAGGACACTGAACAGTAAAAAACAAACAATAAATGCAAAACAATAAAATAACAACAATAATAAAATAATAAGAAATCAATAATAATAATAACGTTATTAAAAATCAAAGAGAAAAGGCCAAGCTAAAGAGATGTGGTTTTAGCTGTTTTTTGAAAGAGGACAGTGTTGAGCATTGGCGCAATGCTAGTGGCAGGGCATTCCACAGCTTAGGGCCATTTACACTGAAAGCCCTGTCACCCATAGAGCAGAGCCGAGAGTAAGGGACTGCTAATAGGTGGACATCTGTGGAGCGAAGATAAGGTAACTGATATGGAGTTAGGAGATTTGATAAATAGGGAGGGGCCAGGTTATGTAGGGATTTGTAAACAAGTAAGATAATTTTGTACTGAATGCGGTATTTAACTGGGAGCCAGTGCAGGTTGTATAGAATAGGAGTGATATGATCCCAGGGCCTGGTGAGTGAGTACCCTAGCAGCTGAGTTTTGGACATATTGCAGCCTATTTAGTCTCTTGGCTGGGATGCCATCGAGCAGGGCATTGCAGTAGTCCAGTCTTGAGGTGACAAAAGCATGTATAAGTGTTTCAGCTGCAGATGAAGTCAAGGAGGGACGGAGTTTGGAGAGACTTTTCAGGTGAAAAAAAAGCTGTTTTAGTGATATTTTTAATGTGTGAGTCAAAAGAGAGAGCAGAGTCCAGAATAACACCCAAATTTCTTAATTCAACAGTAGTGGAAGTGAAATAACCAGGAATAGATAGCTGTGAGTGCTCCAGTTTTTTCAAGATAGAAGGGGTGGAAATGAGGATGGCTTCTGTTTTGTCTTGATTTAATTTAAGAAAGTTCTGCACCATCCAGTTGTTAACTGCATTTAGACAGTTGACGAGATTGGATGGAGGGAGTGGGTAAGAGGGTTTGGTTTGAATATAAATTTGGGTGTCATCTGCATAGCAGAGAAAGTTAAGCCCATAATGCTGTATTATGTGGCCAAGAGGAAGGATGTATATTACAAATAATAAGGGTCCCAAGACGGAGCCCTGAGGGACACCATGAAGTCCAAGTCAAGTCCAAGTCATTAAAAAAAATTTCGAGTCGAGTCCAAGAACAAGACTCCATCCGCACCATGTGACGGTGTCTGTTTCAGCGCCATTAGCATTAGTTTGTTCCTGAACATGGCGTATGAACAGGTGAATATGCTTCTCTTTATCAGCGAGTGTGAAGTATTCTGTCAGAGATGGTTGGGAGACAGATGTAAGTGCAGAAGGTGTGTCTATTAATACAAGTGAAGATGGTAAACAATCCAGAACGGCAGGCAAAATCATAAAATGGTGAAACAGGCGACAGGTCGAGCGAGGCACAAACAGGCTATCATAGACTCGGCAGAATCAAAGACGAGAAACAGGAAATCAGGGATCAGGAAACCAAACAAGGAAATAAGGCTCGGTAATGTGTCAGCAACACAACTCAATACTTCGCAAAGTAAGTGTGTTTTCACAGTTTTTATATCAGCGTGCTGATTGCGGCTTAATCCTGTGCAGGTGCGAGT
>NC_083590.1:8407649-8480149 GCF_027579695.1 Neoarius graeffei
AAAAGAGCAATCATTCATTTTCTCTGAAATAAACGGGAGGTGAGTTCATCAATATGTGAATCTGGATGTTTTGGACGCTCCTTCTTCTTCTTTCATATATCATCAGATGACCAACTCAGTGTCGTGCAGCCATGCCCTTGTCTCTGGTCCTAAGTCAAAGAGGCCAGCTTCTGAGGGTGGGCTGTATAGGGGGCAGCCGGTGATTATGTGCTCGGCAGTCTGTTCAGGTTTGCCACACTCACATGCCTCACTGTCCAATAGGCCCCACTTCTTCAGAGATGACTTGAAGTGGCCGACCCTAGTGCGTAGACGGTTCAGTGAGGTCCACAGGTGGTGTGGAAGGTCTTCTCCTTTTACACCACCTCCTGGGTCCCTGATGTATTGTTGGATGTGGGAGGGCCCAGCCATCTCCCACGTCTGTTTCCAGGATGCTGCCAGCCAGGCGTCTATGGACAAGTCCTCAAGGATAGACTGTAGCATCTCTTGTGCTGCCTTGTTGTAGGGATGGTAAGACTTGAGCCTGCCTGGTGAAGCCGGTGTTATTGTGGCTTTGTGCAGGATGTGCCAGTCGTACTTCCAGGCTTTTCTTGCCAGGGTGAGGGTAGCTGCATCCCGTCGGAGACTGGCCAGGGCGATTCCAGCAAGGACTGGCAGTTGGGACACAGGGGTGGGTTTCAGACAACCAGTTACTATCTGGAGGGCGCTGTTGATGGCAGTATCTACCTTGTTCATGTGTGGACTTCTGCTCCAGGCAGGGGCACAGTATTCGGCTACGGGTAGGACAAGAGCTTGCGTGGATATGCGAAGGGCCTGGAGGGAAGCTCCCCAAGTCGAACCTGCCAGACGGCGGATGAGCGAGACCCTTGCTGTCACCTTGGCCTTCACTTCATCCAGGTGTTGCTTATAGGACAGTGTTCGATCCAAGCGTACACCAAGGTACTTGGGGGCTTGCTGGAACTCCAGGCGGTTGTTGCCAACATACACGTCCAGTTCCCTTCTTGCTTCCCGATTGTTGAGGTGGTATGCTGCAGACACTGTCTTGCCCATGCTGAGCTGATTTAGACTCTCTAGTATGAACTGACATGTAGGTGCAATAGGCTTATCAAATCAGTCTCATGTAAAAAGGGATCAGTCTTATAAATCCATTAATCATTAATTCAAGTGTCTAATAGTTTATAGCTAAGCTATTAAAATCAATGGAATAACTTAGTGATGTTGCTATAGTTTATTGAGTATTGTAGCTCTAATGTAATATGTTTACTCTAGATCTATAACATTCCTATAACAACCAGACTATCAGTGTATGTTTAACTTAGATAACATAACATCACAATGCCGTCTGGTGGATTGACGCACCTGAGTGCTCTGTTCCTGGTTGTAATCAAATCGATCGTTTTTTTCTATCTTAGGTGTGTGTTTATTTGTAGCTAGGCCATTTATACATTAATTTATGAAAAAAAATAGAAAAGAAGATTCACGAGAAATGACTAAGAATAGCAGAATGTTTCACTCACTTGGTGTTTTCGACAGCAACGTTAACGGCCGGTGGAATGACGCATGTGCCGATCTCTATAAGAAGAGGCATTGCCTGTACGGTATGCTAGTCCAAAACTATGTACAGTTCTTTGAACATTTTTTATAGTCAGTTGATGCATGATAATACAAGAAAGCATTTAAAACAAGAACAGCAGGAACTATTAAAAAGATTGAACACAACTGTTTTTTTTCCATTTTAGTTGAAATGTTTATAATTCATGACAACAAACTGGGCAAAGGAATGAACATTTACACATATTTAAACTTCACACTGCATCATTCCACTGGACTTGATGGTATATTTGTATATATCGTGAACTTGAGTATAGCCTACTATATTTATTAGAGATGTCACTGAAATGTTTTAGTTGAATTTTTTTTTTTTTGGCCAAAATAGAAAAATATTTTCAGCTGAAAAGATTCTATTGGCCTACTGTGTGTCAAAGGGTCAAATCTAACACTTTACACATAATTCAGCCGAATTTATTACGGAGCTGCGAAGTAGTTTTGCTGCCCAATTTACAAACTATTCTTTGGTGCAGATTTGTGGAAAAACTAGACATCTGGTCCACCAACATACCGTACCCGACTCTCTCAGAAATAAAGGGACCAAACTGTACATTTACATGTTGCTGGGGTGATACCATCAAGGGGATATGTTTTATACCTGGAGTTATTATTATTATTATTATTATTATTATTATCTCTGGGAAGGTGCATGTAGTGGACCTTTAAGTAGCTCCTTGAATAAATCTTGAAAGTTAAATAAGTCATGTGCCATTATGGACTTTAAATTATTGTTAAAGGTATAAAGATTTGCACTTAAGATTGACACTTGATGGTTACGCTTCAGCAGTAAGGATTATACAGTTTGGTGCCTTTATTTCTGATAGCGTAGCGTCTCAGTGGTAAATTTCCTCCCCCCCCCCACCCCCGCTACTTGCTACATGATTTTCTTGTGAATTATGGCACTTAAAAATGACCTCTGACATCAAATACAGTTGTATTTAGGAAGAAATTCTGTGTGTGTGTGTGTGTGTGTGTGTGTGTGTGTGTGTGTGTGTGTGTGTGTGTGTTAGAAAGAAAAGATACGGAAAGTAAAGAGTTGTGAGGAAACAGCAGACCAACATTTAGTTTAAGAAAACAGCGATTCAAGGAAGGATGTGGCGTTAACAGTGTGTGCTGAGGTAATAATTCTATAACACTAACTGAGAATCCTGAGGTAATAATTCTATAACACTAACTGTGAATCCTGAGGTAATAATTCTATAACACTAACTGTGAATCCTGAGGTAATAATTCTATGGAGGTAACAGAATTCTCAGGTAATAATTCTATAACACTAACTGAGAATTCTGAGGCAATAATTCTATAATGCTAACTGTGAATCCTGAGGTAATAATTCTATGGACATAACAGAATTCTCAGGTAATAATTCTATGGAGCTAATTGAGAATTCTGTGGCAATAATTATATGCAGGTAGCTGAGAATTCTGAGGTAATAATTCCATAACATTAACTGAGAATTCTGAGGGAATAATTCTATATAGCTAACTGAGAATTCTCAGGTAATAAATTCTATGGAGCTAACAAAAAATTCTGAGGTAATAATTCTGTGGAGCTAACTGAATTCTGAGGTCATAATTCCATGGTGCTGAGAATTCTCAGGTAATAAATTTTACGGCACTAACAGAAAATTCTGAGATAATAATTCTGTGGAGCTGAAACTCCTGAGGTAGTAATTCTGTGGAGCTAACTGAGAACTCTGATGTAATAATTCTATAGTGCTAACTGAGAATTCTCAGGTAATAATTCTATGGAGCTAACTGTGAATCCTGAGGTAGTAATTCTATGGAGGTAACAGAATTCTCAGGTAATAATTCTATAATGCTGAGAATTCTGAGGTAATAAACCTAATTAAGAGTGCTTAGATAAAACTGAGAATGCAAAGGTAAAAATGATCTGGTGCTGCAACTGATGAAACGATAATTCAGTGTTCTGCTGAGAACCCTGTGGAAATAATTCTATAATTCTAACAGAGTGCTAAGGTAATAAATAGTTATGGTGCTGAGAATGCTGATTAGATTAGATAGATAGATTAGATAGAACTTTATTGATCCCTTTGGGAGGGTTCCCTCAGGGAAATTAAAAATTCCAGCAGCATCATTACAGGATAAACAGAGAATAGAAAATAGAGAAAACTTCTAGATAAATTAAGTATTTAAACAAAGTCCAGCAGGAGAGGTATTGCACATTTATATTGCACATTGTCCAGTATTGCTTTTTGTCAGGCTAGGCTACTGCTCCTTCCCGTCCTCGGATGTAATAAATGCTATGAAGTTGGTTTGTTTGTATGTTTGTTCATTCGTTTAAGGTCTACACAAGGTTTTACTCTGGAGAAAGTTCTCCTAACAGCAGGCATAAACCCAGGCTAAAATCAGACATATGGAAGAATGCTGAATGGAATTTATTTGGTTTGTAAAATTCCAGGAAAACAGTCCTGAGCCAGATAAACTTAAGCAGGTGACCTAAGTTCAATGTTGTGGGTTTTATATTTAGCTTCCAGAGGAGTAACATTTTTTCCCTCCTACACTGGGCTAAAGGTGTAACTTTCAAACTCTTTCCAGGATTTGTTTCTGTTTCTAACAGGAAGGGAGAGAGTAATACCACCTCAAACTATAGCAAATGAAAGTCACTCTCCAGTGTGGTCACAGTTTATTGATGAACCTATAAATTAAAAACCTATCAGCATATCTATCACATTTTGATTCATTTGATGAGATATAATCTGTCTATGAGGAAAGCAGTCACAAGCTTTTCTTCTGAACTGCTTATAATAATTACTGTGAATTCCTCCTCAGCTTGTCATGTCGATTTCTAGCTTATCTACTCTGTGCCAAAGTCAAAATCCAAGTCCCAAAACAAAACACTTCTTTGAACACAAAGAAAAGCAAAAAAAAAAAAAAAAAATCACAGCTAAATCAAACCCAAAGTTCAAACCAAATAAAAACTCAAACACTATGCTGAAGGCAAAGTCCTCAGTTACCAGAAAAAAAAAAAAATTCAAATGGTTTTAAGACAGCTAAGTTTCAACATTGCAAAAGCATTGCGCTATTGTTTTAAAATGTGATACAATAATGGTTTGCTTAGTCAACATTCCCAGTTAGACAAAGACAAATGTTGTTAAAATGTAAATAAGTGTAAACAAGTAGAACTTGATGCCAAAGCCCCGATGGAGATGCCAACAATAAGTCTAGTCCTTCTTGTTACTAGTTTGTGTACCACATACCATATACTCCTACAATATACAATGTGTATTTCAGACAGGAAGGAGGCTGAAGAAAAGAAAAACTATTTCAGACATTTGACCTTGCTGTGACCTTTACTTTTTTTTTAAAAATCAGTTTCAAAATCCAAAGAGATGATCCCTCATCTCTTTCTCTAGGTACCATATCCAAGTAGGATGTTGGTGACCATGGCTTTCCACAAGTCATGGTTCCCTGAGGCATGAAGGATATTCTCACTGGGATGGGCAGGTCTTCATCCAATCAGTCAGACTCTTTAAAAATGCCAGTCTCTGTCTTCCACAGTGTCTTTTTTCCCTCTAACTGCAAGATATTCAATTCCTTCCTTTCTCATAATGTGATGAAAGAACTTCACCAGTCTCTTTCTGATTGCAATCAGCAGCCTCTTCCTGTAGCCAGATCTTGACATGACTTCTTGACATGACATTGTTAGTATGACTTGTCTAGCTCACTTTCATAAAGCACCTCAGGAACCACAACTCTGCTGCCGCAGTCCTCTTTTCAGTTGTTGGTGAGATTGTCAAATACTCTGATCCAGGAACAATATAGCACTCCATCATCCTGATCTTCATCTTCATGCTGATCTTGCATCTCAAACAATCTTCTTCAATTTTATGAAGGCATATTTAAACCATGCTGGTCCTCCTTTTGATTTCATGATCACGCTTTCCATCTGTTGTTATCATACTTCCCAAGTAGAGGAAACTCACCTGTCTGTCTGACTCATTGTTAACTTTGATGTTGCAGATGGGGACCGCTCTCTGTTTGATCACAACCATGTACATTCTATCTTTTTGCAATTGATTCTTGAGGCTTTTTGCAATTTTTCAACAAGTTCTTGCAGCTTCCTCTATGGTTCAGCTATCAGAACTGTGTCATCTGCATATCACAAGTTATTCAGGTTGACTCCTCCAATTAGAAATCCTGCCAGTTCTTGAATCTCTCTTCAGATCTTCACAGTGTACAGGTTAAACAGATCTGGAGAAAAGATGCATCTCCGTTTAACTCCCTTTTTAATTTGGACAAAATTGCCAAGTGCATTTTCAATTCTAACTACTGCAGATTGATACCAATAGAAAAGCAATAGAATAGCAAGGCTTTCCCATCAATATCCAGTTCTTCAAGGATCCATTAGGTCTTCATGTTTCACACTGTTAACAGCCTTAGCATAGTCAATAAAACAGAGGTAGAAATCTTTCTTTATTTCAATTGCTCTTTCTGATAACATTCCCACAATAAAAATGCCATTTTAAGTTCTGCAATCTTCAACAAAGCCACATTGAACTTCAGAAATCTGAGGTTGCAGTCTGCTATGACCTCTCATCATCAGCACTCTCAACAAGATCTTTGTAACGTGACTCAGCCAACTAATAGTTCAGTGGACTTCACATTCCATTGCACCAGGTCTTTTTGGTAGAGCTAGTGTTGTAGTGAAGACTGCCTAAACCAAGACCAAGTTATGATGGAGACCAAAGTGTATTGAGACTAAGCCAAAACCAAGACTTTGAGGGGTTGAAATGAAGTCAAGACAAAGACCAAGCAAGAGTGAGACCAAGTCAAGACCAGAACCAGACCAGTGTGTGTGAAGGGGGTGGGGAGGGGTGATGGTCATTACAGGAAGAAAAAATTCAAATTAGCAATGAGTCACATTATTGGTTGCATTTGAAACAAGAAGTTTTACATCCAATCACAGTAACGATGTTAACAAATAAATCAGACAATTTAGTGAAATCCCTACAGTTGTGGTCTTGACCAGTCTTGAAATAAAATCCCGAGTATCTATGTCTGAGACCAAGACAAGAACGAGTAAAAATGCAGCTGATTCCGAGACGAGACTGAGACCTTCAAAAAGTGCTCTTGAGACCAGTCTCAAGTTCTACAACGCTAGGTAGAGCTATGAAAACTGATCTGCTCAAATCTTCAGGTATATCCCCACTGTCATAGATTTCATTAAAGATGTCAGTGAGCTTGTCAATCCCAGAATCTTCCAAGCATTTTTACCTGCTCAACTACAATCTGATCTGGTCTTGCAGCCTTGTCGGACTTGACCACAGCCCCAAATTCTGCCTTTAGAATTGCTGGTCCATTCATATCCTTCTTGATAGTCTTTCTGGTCTGCAGTTATCATCAGTCCTTTTCCATCACCACCTCGATAATAATGCAATATAAATCCTGCAAGAATTTAACCACTCCACTCGTTCTGGAGATATCAAGCTAATGATTATCTCTGATGAACACACAGATATACCTAGATTTGGAGGCATGAAATGTTATTTATTCTATCCACATTCACTGGATATGAGCAATCGTGCGCTCTGATTGGCTACTCTACTACTAGGATATCAGGTTATATACTGTGAATAGAGAAGAACAAAATGATGACACGCATCAAGTCAGATATATAACTTTGTTATCAAGTATTTAAAAGAAACAGAAATAGCTAAAAGAATATAGTTTTTCCCCCAATAGTGCCTGTTCCACACTCTAGCCCAGTCGGTAGCAGTAATGCACCTTTAAGTTGGTTTGACAGCCACCAAAAAAAAAAACCCTAAAGAAGAAGAACATGGCGGAGTGTGTTGCTGAACCAACAGAGGACAAAATAAAAACTACTCGAAACCCCCCCCCCAAAAAAAAAAAAAAAAACAGCACCAAAATATCGAATGAAAGTATTTGATGGTAAGAATGTATCTTTTTTCGCATTTTTCACAAATTGCTCCTGTCATTTCACTGGTTTGTTTACATTCTAAGCAGAAATGATTTTGTCAGATGTTTTGTGTAAAGTTTTTATTCACTGAATTTGCAAAAATTAAAAGTAAAAATGCTCTCTTTCTCAAAATCCAGTGAATGTGGATAGAATAAAGCAGTTATTCCACTCAATCTCAGTGCTACATGCCTCGTTGTCAATCAGCTCATGTACAACTCGATTTCATGGAATAACTGTTAAATATAAATATTTGATATTTGATAATATACAGTGGTGCTTGAAAGTTTGTGAACCCTTTAGAATTTTCTATATTTCTGCATAAATATGACCTAAAACATCATCAGATTTTCACACAAGTCGTAAAAGTAGATAAAGAGAACCCAGTTAAACAAATGAGACAAAAATATTATACTTGGTCATTTATTTATTGAGGAAAATGATCCAATATTACAGATCTGTGAGTGGCAAAAGTATGTGAACCTTTGCTTTCAGTATCTGGTGTGACCCCCTTGTGCAGCAATAACTGCAACTAAACGTTTGCGGTAACTGTTGATCAGTCCTGCACACTGGCTTGGAGGAATTTTAGCCCATTCCTCCGTACAGAGCAGCTTCAACTCTGGGATGTTGGTGGGTTTCCTCACATGAACTGCTCGCTTCCTTCCACAATATTTCCGTTGGATTAAGGTCAGGACTTTGACTTCAAGTCAAGTCAAGTCAAGTCAGGTCAACTTTATTGTCAAATATGCTATACATGCTCGACGTACAGCACAGATGAAATTTCAGTCCTCTCTGACCCACGGTGTAAACAGGCAATGCAATAAATAAAAATAGAATAACTGAAATAAACAATATAAACAGTATAAACACTCAAAATAAGAAATAGACATGGACTAAACACACAGGTATATATATATATATATATATATATATATATATATATATACAACCCCGATTCCAAAAAAGTTGGGACAAAGTACAAATTGTAAATAAAAACGGAATGCAATGATGTGGAAGTTTCAAAATTTCATATTTTATTCAAAATAGAATATAGATGACATATCAAATGTTTAAACTGAGAAAATGTATAATTTAAAGAGAAAAATTAGGTGACTTTAAATTTCATGACAACAACACATCTCAAAAAAGTTGGGACAAGGCCATGTTTCCCACTGTGAGACATCCCCTTTTCTCTTTACAACAGTCTGTAAACGTCTGGGGACTGAGGAGACAAGTTGCTCAAGTTTAGGGATAGGAATGTTAACCCATTCTTGTCTAATGTAGGATTCTAGTTGCTCAACTGTCTTAGGTCTTTTTTGTCGTATCTTCCGTTTTATGATGCGCCAAATGTTTTCTATGGGTGAAAGATCTGGACTGCAGGCTGGCCAGTTCAGTACCCGGACCCTTCTTCTACGCAGCCATGATGCTGTAATTGATGCAGTATGTGGTTTGGCATTGTCATGTTGGAAAATGCAAGGTCTTCCCTGAAAGAGACGTCGTCTGGATGGGAGCATATGTTGCTCTAGAACCTGGATATACCTTTCAGCATCGATGGTGTCTTTCCAGATGTGTAAGCTGCCCATGCCACACGCACTAATGCAACCCCATACCATCAGAGATGCAGGCTTCTGAACTGAGCGCTGATAACAACTTGGGTCGTCCTTCTCCTCTTTAGTCCGAATGACACGGCGTCCCTGATTTCCATAAAGAACTTCAAATTTTGATTCGTCTGACCACAGAACAGTTTTCCACTTTGCCACAGTCCATTTTAAATGAGCCTTGGCCCAGAGAAGACGTCTGCGCTTCTGGATCATGTTTAGATACGGCTTCTTCTTTGAACTATAGAGAGTTTTAGCTGGCAACGGCGGATGGCACGGTGAATTGTGTTCACAGATAATGTTCTCTGGAAATATTCCTGAGCCCATTTTGTGATTTCCAATACAGAAGCATGCCTGTATGTGATGCAGTGCCGTCTAAGGGCCCGAAGATCACGGGCACCCAGTATGGTTTTCCGGCCTTGACCCTTACGCACAGAGATTTTTCCAGATTCTCTGAATCTTTTGATGATATTATGCACTGCAGATGATGATATGTTCAAACTCTTTGCAATTTTACACTGTCGAACTCCTTTCTGATATTGCTCCACTATTTGTTGGCGCAGAATTAGGGGGATTGGTGATCCTCTTCCCATCTTTACTTCTGAGAGCCACTGCCACTCCAAGGTGCTCTTTTTATACCCAGTCATGTTAATGACCTATTGCCAATTGACCTAATGAGTTGCAATTTGGTCCTCCAGCTGTTCCTTTTTTGTACCTTTAACTGTTCCAGCCTCTTATTGCCCCTGTCCCAACTTTTTTGAGATGTGTTGCTGTCATGAAATTTCAAATGAGCCAATATTTGGCATGAAATTTCAAAATGTCTCACTTTCGACATTTGATATGTTGTCTATGTTCTATTGTGAATACAATATCAGTTTTTGAGATTTGTGAATTATTGCATTCCGTTTTTATTTACAATTTGTACTTTGTCCCAACTTTTTTGGAATCGGGGTTGTATATATATATATATATATATATATATATACACACACACACATATATATATATATATATATATATACACACACATATACATATACATACACACATTATATATATGTATATATAAGCGCCGAAGACAAAGAAATAATCTTGCATGCCAAACAATCTTTGCTGTTCAGTAATAATGACGCTTGGATAAAGAGAGACTCCCAAGACTACTTCAATGTTGCAATGGGGTCGTACGACGGGGCAGAAACGTGTGAGCTCGTGGGAACGTTCCTTTTACATCAACTTCCCCCCAGCTCCCGTGGGCACGTGGGCCTGTACAGAGATGATGGCCTCAGCGCTTTTCATGATATGCCACAGCGCATCGAATGAATAAAGAAGGAAATATGTAAAGTATTTACCAACAACGGCCTGAAAATAACAATAGATGCAAACAAAAAAGTGGTTAATTTCCTGGATGTGACTTTAGATCTTAATAAGCAATCATATGAGCCCTATGCTAAACCTAATAACATTCCATTGTATGTACATAAGGAAAGCAACCCCCCCCCACCATCACCAAGAACATTCTAGTAGGGGTAAAGAAACGCCTTAACGAAATATCCTCGTCCGCCAAATGCTTCAATAGAGAGGCACTACTATACCAACATGCCCTTGACAGCAGCAGCTATGGGCACCGCCTATGTTTTGATGCGACCAACGCCCAAAGACTCCGTGCCAGACGAAATCGTGGCCGGAAGATAATGTGGTTTAATCCCCCCTACAACAAACAGGTTAAAACAAACATGGGGAGAAAATTCCTCGCAACAATTAAGGATTGCTTTAGACGTGGGCATCCTCTGGCCAGGATTTTCAACAAGAACACCCTTAAGTTGAGTTATTCCTGTATGCCAAGTTTGGCCACCAAAATCAGCGCACACAACAAGAAAATACTGACGGAAACACCGGAGCCACCCAAGATGTGTAACTGCCGCAATAAGACGACCTGCCCCCTCAATGGCGCATGCCTTACAAGGAATGTTATTTACCAAGCCACCGTTGAGAGTGAGCGCGGTAAGGAAACCTATATCGGGCTTACGGGGGATACATGCAAGTCACGCTACAATAACCACACTGCATCATTCCGTCACGAGGGCAAGCGTCACGCAACAGAGCTGAGTAAACATATTATATGGACTCTAAAGGAATCCAGAAAAAATTATATACTGACATGGGACATTATAGCATGCGCTCCAGCATATAATAATAGCACTAAGCGCTGTAATTTGTGCCTCGCAGAAAAATATTATATTGTATGCAAACCACACCTAGGCACGCTAAACAAGCGCAATGAACTAGCCAGCGCATGCCGGCAAGCTAGTAGGTTTATTTTAGCAAACATCTTTTGAGTATAAAAGTGGCCGTGTACTGATATTCTCACTGCACCTGATGAGAGAGCAAGTCGCTCTCGAAACAGGCTTGTCGTGCGCAATAAAATCATGTGTACAAATTGAAGTATTTTCACTCTTTATTTTGTTGTATATATATATATATATATATATATATATATATATATATATATATATACACACACACACACCTATCTATCTATCTATCTATCTATCTATCTATCTATCTATCTATCTATCTATCTATCTATCTATGTATCCACATATAAATTAGAGCAAAGGACATAAAATAAACAGTCAAGGGCACTTGAGGTATAGCAGGTAAACATGAAATAAGCAGTATAAACAATAAACTAATAGCTGTTAAGGTGAAGTAGTGCGGAATAGTGCAAATGAGCGAGGTAAAGTGAAATGTGCAGTCCCTGAGTTCAGTGTGCGAATGAATGTTGAGAGAGTGTGTGTGTGTGTGTGTGTGTGTGTGTGTGTGTGTGTGTGTGTGTGTGTGTTGGGGGGGACTGTGAGGGTGACATGATGTCAGATGCTGAAGGGGGGGCAGGGGTGTGTGCAGGCAGAATCTGTGGCAGAGGGGAGAGGAGGGGCAGAACAGGGAGGGAGTTGAGCCTCCTGACCACCTGGTGAAAGAAACTGTCCTTGAGCCTGCTGGTTTTGGCCCGGAGACTCCGCAGTCTCCTCCCCGACGGCAGCAGGCTGAAGAGGCTGTGAGATGGGTGGGTGGGGTCACCTGCAATCCTGATAGCTTTCCGGGTGAGGTGGGAGTTATAGATATCCATAAGGAAGAGAGACACCAATGATCCTCTCAGCTGCTCTCACGATGCGCTACAGAGTCTTGCAGCAGGACACGGTGCAGGCGCCGTACCACACGGTGATGCAGCTGGTCAGAATGTTCTCGATGGTGCCTCTGTAGAATGTGTGCATGATGGGGGCCGTGGCTCTTGCTCTTCTCAGTTTGCGGAGGAAGTACAGACGCTGTTGGGCTTTTTTGGCCAGTGATGTGGTGTTGTTGCTTCAGGACAGGTCTTCAGAGATGTGCACACCCAGAAACTTGGTGCTGCTCACCCTCTCCACTGCAGCACTGTCGATAGTTAGTGGAGCATGCTAGGTGTGTGCTCTCCTGAAGTTCACAACAATTTCCTTCGTCTTCTCCACATTCAGGCGGAGATTGTTGTCCTTGCACCACATGGCCAGGTGGCTCACCTCACTCCTGTAGATTGTCTCATCGCCATTGTTGATGAGACCCACCACAGTCGTGTCATCCACAGACTTAATGAAGAGGTTGGAGCTGGATGTTGGTGTGCAGTCATGGGTCAGCAGAGTGAAGACGAGGGGGCTCAGCACACATTCTTGGGGGGCCCCCGTGTTCAATGTGATGGTGCTGGAGGAGTTGCTGCCGACCCGTACAGTCTGTGGTCTCCCCGTCAGGAAGTCCAGCAGCCAGTTGCACAGGGAGGTGTTGAGTCCCAGCTGGTCCAGTTTATGAATGAGCTGCTGAGGAATGATTGTGTTGAATGCTGAGCTGAAGTCTATGAACAGCATTCTGACGTACGAGTCTTTTGTCTCCAGGTGGGTGAGGGCGAAGTGGAGGGCAGTGGAGATGGTGTCATCAGTCGAATGGTTGGACTGATATGCAAACTGGAAAGGGTCCAGGGCAGGGGGGCAGACTTGATATGCCGCATGACTAGCCGCTCAAATCACTTCATGAGGATGGGAGTGAGTGCGACTGGGCAGTAGTCATTGAAGCAGGAGGGAGACGGCTTCTTTGGGACCAGGATGATGGTGGTGGCTTTGAGGCACGTGGGGACAACAGCCTGGCTCAACGAGCTGTTGAAGATGTCTGTAAAGACATCTGTGAGCTCCTCGGCACAGTCTCTCAGGACACGACCAGGAATGTTATCAGGACCCAGGGCTTTCCGTACATTTGTCGTCCTGAGAGATCTCCTCATGCTGTCTGGGGACAGCATCAACACCTGGTCGCCGGGAGGTGGTGGGGTCTTCTGTGCCGTGTTGCTGTTGTCTGCCTCAAAGCGAGCGAAGAAGTCGTTCAACTGATTCAGCAGAGAGGTGGGGTTGTGACAGGTCTGTGGCGAGGGCTCGTAGTCTGTGATGGCCTGAATCCCCCGCCACAGGTTCCTGGTGTTTCTGCTGTCATTGAAGTAGTCAGCAATGTTCCTAGAATACTGTCTCTTGGCCACCCTGATGCCTCGTGACAGGTTGGCCCTAGCTGTCCTCAGGCCCACCTCGTCCCCAGCTCTGAAGGCGGTGTTCCGAGCCCTCAGGAGCCTGTGGACTTCCCCTGTCAGCCATGGCTTCTGATTGGCCCAAATGGAGATGGTTCTGGTGACTGTATCATCGTCCATGCACTTCCTCATGTAGGCAGTGACGGTCTCCGTGTACTCCTGGAGATCTGTGGTGTTGTTGTAAGTGGCCGCCTGTCTGAACATGCTCCAGTCAGTGGTGGAAAAACAGTCCTGGAGTGCCTCTGAGGACCCCTCTGGCCACACACGTACCTGCTTTGTAGCTGGTTTGGTGACTTTAACCAGCGGCCTGTATGTTGGCATTAGCATAACAGTGGAGTGATCTGAGGCCCCAAGGTGGGGGAGAGGGAGGGCTTTGTAGGTGCCTCTATGCATGGTGTAAACATTGTCCAGAGTATTGTTTCCACGTATGGGAAAGTTGATATGTCCATAGAGTTTTGGAAACACGCTCTTGGGGTTTGCATGGTTGAAATCCCCAGCCAGGATGAGGAAAGCATCTGGGTGGGCTGTCTGCTGCTCACTGATATGCTGATAGAGTTTATTCAGTGCTTCACTCCTGTTGTTATTGGAGCCGGGAGGGATGTATATTGCTACCAGCAATATAGCTGTAAATTCCCTCGGCAGGTAGAATGGCCAGCACTTAATAATTATAAACTCCACCAGTGGTGAGCAGTGTTTGCAGACCACAACAGCATCATGGCACCAGGCATCACTGATGTAAACACAGAGTCCTCTGCCGCGAGTCTTCCCCCCCCTCGACTAGCGCTCTGTCTGACTGGTAGCATGACAGCTGGGCTAGCTGAATGGTACAGTCCGGGACGCTGTTGTTAAGCCATGTTTCCACAAACACAAGGACACAACACTCACTCACAGACTTAGAAGACGAGCGGAGTAGGCGGACATAATCCAGCTTGTTGTCCAGTGAGCTTACATTGGCCAGAGTGATGGTCGGGATACCCAGCCGGTGAGGGATAGCCGCTAGCCTAGCCTGGATACCTCTGCGCTTGCCCCTCTTCTGCTTCCGCATGTTCCGCCTGTGGCGCCTCCACTGTGGGCCGGCTATCCCGACCATCACTCTGGCCAACGTACGCTCACTGGACAATGACTTGGCCATTCCAAAACATTAACTTCATTCTTCTTTAATCATTCTTTGGTAGAACGACTTGTGTGCTCAGGGTTATTTTCTTGCTGCATGACCCACCTTCTCTTGAGATTCAGTTTATGGACAGATGTCCTGACATTTTCCTTTAGAATTCACTGGCATAATTCAGAATTCATTGTTTCATCAATGATGGCAAGCCATCCTGGCCCAGATGCAGCAAAACAGGCCCAAACCATGATACTACCACCACCATGTTTCACAGATGGGATGAGGTTCTTAGTCAGCACGGTGGTGTAAGTGGTTAGCATGGTCACCTCACAGCAAGAAGGTTCTGGGTTTGAGCCCAGTTGCCAGCAGGGGCCTTTCTGTGTGGAGTTTGTATGTTCTCCCCGTGTCTGCGTGGGTTTCCTCTGGGTGCTCCGGTTTCCCCCACAGTCCAAAGACATGCAGTTAGGTTAATATGGGATGGCCATGGGCTGAGGTGCCCTTGAGCAAGGCACCAAACTCCCAACTGCTCCCCAGGCACTGTTAGCATGGCTGCCCACTGCTCTGGGTATGTGTGTGCGCTCATTGCTCACGTGTGTGTGCATGTGTGTGTTCACTGCTTCAGATGGGTTAAATGCAGAGAAGAAATTTCACAAGTGTGTGATGAATAAAGTTGTGCTTTCTTTCTTTCTTTCTTTCTTTCTTTCTTTCTTTCTTTCTTTCTTTTCTTTCTATGCTGGAATGCAGTGTTTTCCTTTCTTCAAACATAACGCTTCTCATTTAAACCAAAAGTTCTATTTTGGTCTCATCCGTCCACAAAACATTTTTCCAATAGCCTTTTGCCTTGTCCACATGATCTTTAGCAAACTGCAGATGAGTAGCAATGTTATATTTGGAGAGCAGTGGCTTTTTCCTTGCAACCCTGCCATGCACACCATTGTTGTTCAGTGTTCTCCTGATGGTGGACTCATGAACATTAATATTAGTCAATGTGAGAGAGGCCTTCAGTTGCTTAGAAGTTACCCTGGGATCCTTTGTGACCTTACCAACTATTACATGCCTTGCTCTTGGAGTGATCTTTGTTGGTCGACCACTCCTGGGGAGGGTAACAATGGTCTTGAATTTCCTCCATTTGTACACAGTCTGTCTGACTGTGGATTGGTGGAGTCCAAACTCTTTAGAGATGGTTTTGTAACCTTTTCCAGCCTGATGAGCATCAACAACACTTTTTCTGAGGTCCTCAGAAATCTCCTTTGTTCATGGCATGATACACTTCCACAAACGTGTTGTGAAGATCAGACTTTGATAGAGCCCTGTTCTTTAAATAAAACAGGGTGCCCACTCACACCTGATTGTCATCCCATTGATTGAAAACACCTGACTCTAATTTCACCTTCAAATTAACTGCTAATCCTAGAGGTTCACATACTTTTGCCACTCACAGATATGTAATATTGGATCGTTTTCCTCAATAAATAAATGACCAAGTATAATATTTTTGTCTCATTTGTTTATCTGGGTTCTCTTTATCTACTTTTAGGACTTGTGTGAAAATCTGATGATGTTTTAGGTCATATTTATGCAGAAATACAGAAAATTCGAAAGGGTTCACAAACCCTCAAGCACCACTGTAAATGTTATGTAAACCGTCAGAGAATGCATCAAAAGATTTTTAGACATTAAATGGAGGCTCCAGGAACCAAATGTTCATCATTTTTATAAAATGTATAAAAGCTATATCTGGGTCAAGACTAAATCAAAACTTATATTTAAAAAAAAAAAGCCAAATTCAAAGACAAACTGCAAAGCTTGTACCCACAGTTCATTAAACGAAAAGCCGAACCCGTATTTAAACATTTCAGATGGCAGGAAAAGGCATGTTTCCTGAATGTTCTGTGACAGTGTGCATGTGCATCAGGCTTCATCAGGATTAGCTGCAGGTTTACTTTTCTCTTTTTTTCACTTTAATGGTAATTATACATAATGCCACATAATGAACCTAAAATGGAGCTCCGGCTACAAATGACAGCCAGCGAAGCGTTTTCTTTTTACCGTGTTTCTTTTGTCCCTGCAGACAGGTCACACTGTGCCTGATAAGACGAAGAGAGCTGAAGCTTTCTTTGTGTGTGTGTGTGTGTGTGTGTGTGTGTGTTTCTTGCTGCAAGATTCTTTTCAAGGTTTTCAGGGAACTCATTGCCATGGCAACTTTCTCATGTGTTTTTGTTGTTGTTTGTTTGTTTCAGTGCCAGCTGAGATGTCTGGCTCTGAAGTGTACATGTGTCTGTTCTAGTGTGTGTTAATATGTGTAGACTTGATGCCAAGGACGTTGCTGTGATTTCAAGCGTGTGTGTGTGTGTGTGTGTGTGTGTGTGTGTGTGTGTGTACTCTGAAGTAAGAGCCCATATTACCTTGCTTTTCCATGAATAGAAATGGGAATAAACCATATTTCATTGGGGTTGTCAACTTCTTTGGACATTTGATGCTCATCTCATCTCATCTCATTATCTCTAGCCGCTTTATCCTGTTCTACAGGGTCGCAGGCAAGCTGGAGCCTATCCCAGCTGACTACGGGCAAAAGGCGGGGTACACCCTGGACAAGTCGCCAGGTCATCACAGGGCTACATTTGATGCTCAGCCTGTTAATTCTATTGCATGACATTAGCTATGACCACATCACACCTGTCTTACGCTCACTTCATTGGCTGACAGTGAAGAAGAGAATAATATTCAAGATCTTGTTGATGACCTTCAAAGTACTCAATGGATTGCCGCCATCATATCTCAGTGATCAACTGGTGGTGAAGAAGCCACTATGGTCACTACGCTCTAACAGTAATAACATCATCGTTCTTTCTACACCACATTATAGAACCGATACGTATGGAAAGTGTGTGTTCGCTTCATGTGCACTGAGATTGTGGAATCAACTTCCAAAGGCCTTAAAAGAATCAACTGACATTAATGACTTTAAAAAAGGACTTAAGACTTATCTTTTCGATTTACATATCTCATCCTTTTAGTTTTGATTTTTGAACTTTTAAGCCTTGATTTTTTTTCTCTTTGATAATGTTTTTATGTAAATGTGTTTTCATGGACATTAGATATTTAATTATTTGTTATTGATATTTTACATATATTATTGTAAGGGCATTGAGATTCTTATGGAATGCACATAGAAATACATTATTATTATTATTATTATTATTATTATTATAGCTGGGAAACCCACAGTCACCACTGAGCCACAGGGTTGAGCTCGCAGCAGATACTTTTGTACTGATGAACACAACTACACTACTGTTCACTGAATCCTATAGCTAAGTCAAACTAGCAAGTGAACCTCAGGCCCTGATCACACACACTACAGCCCACTATGTGTTTGCGAATACTTGGCAGTGAAAAATTGGTAGCATTGCCACCAATCATGTGACGCACGGGGAATGTTCACCGAGCTTCACGAGTTGTTTTTTGGTGTGTCTCCACCTCATGAGTGGCCAAAAATGTCACAAAAAATTTCAATGCATGCACTGAAATTTGGTGGCGATGTTTTCATCAGCAAAGTAAGTAGTGAATACTCGCAGATGGGTTTGGGAAAACTTTCCAAAGCTTGGTGAACCTTCACCACTAAAATGCCTCATTTTCATTGATAACCCATTGCCAAGTATTATGATGGCGCTGTAGTGTCACTGTAGCCTTAATAGCTAGCAAGTTAGGAGCTCTCAAGTTACTTGCATAAGCTAGCTAGTGTTCTGTTAGCTACTTAATTTTAACCACAGAGAAACTTCTGGCATAGAAAAAAAAATAAAAAACACAAATACAACTATGGCAGTTAGCTCATTTCATTAATTTGTGCTAGCAGCGCTGCCGCAAATTATTCCTCTCACTCAGGATCTTTCTATTTTCTTTTTCTTCTGATGATGATGATGATTATTATTATTATTATTATTATTATTATTATTATTATTATTTTCCTAACATTTTTAGGATGCTATTTCTCCCTCAGTTTTCAACCAATCATCACTAAATTTCACATGAAGAATCCCTCTGGGCTGAATTACATTGCTATGACTTTTGGTGCTGATCTGGATCACTGATCTGGAATGATCCATGAAAAATAGGATTTTTTTTACCCTCACTAAGCATCATTCTCTATCTCTTACTGTTCCGGATCTATAGGGTTCAGTGACCAAATGTCCCAGTTTGTAACAGCTAGCGCAAATCACTGTGACTTTAGTTACAGTCTCTATCTAGTTTTAGTTACTTTTGTAAACATTCATATGGACCACGTTTTCAGTTACAGAATTCAGTTGGGTAGCTAAACGGTGTCATGCTCAGGCAGGTAGATATCTCCGTTATCATCCAGTCACCTCATTTTACAATTTACCCCCTACAAGATATTTAACAAGTTGGATAAGTGAACAGCACCACAGAATCATCTGTTCAGCAACTGGCTCCCATCTTGAGCTTAATTTCCGGTTCTTAATTTTAATTCAGGGCGGCACGGTGGTGTAGTGGTTAGCGCTGTCGCCTCACAATAAGAAGGTCCGGGTTCGAGCCCCGTGGCCGGCGAGGGCCTTTCTGTGTGGAGTTTGCATGTTCTCCCCGTGTCCGTGTGGGTTTCCTCCGGGTGCTCCGGTTTCCCCCACAGTCCAAAGACATGCAGGTTAGGTTAACTGGTGACTCTAAATTGACCGTAGGTGTGAATGTGAGTGTGAATGGTTGTCTGTGTCTATGTGTCAGCTCTGTGATGACCTGGCGACTTGTCCAGGGTGTACCCCGCCTTTCGCCCGTAGTCAGCTGGGATAGGCTCCAGCTTGCCTGCGACCCTGTAGAAGGATAAAGCAGCTAGAGATAATGAGATGAGATGAATTTTAATTCACATTCCTGCAGCAATAAAACAATTCTAATGTACCATTATGACGGCGATTTCAGAAGTTGTTCCGTCGCTAAAGCCAGTATCTCACTGGGCTGCGACAGCTTCCAACAAATTGTGAACGTCATTCGCAAGAGAGTTTCAAAAGTGTCTTGAAACATTCGCGGGGCTTCTCAATTTCCTCGCATGAGTTGCAAAGTGTCGCTCCTTTGTTGCTGAAATTTTGAACATGTTCGAAAAATTCGTCCAACAAAATTTCTCTCAAAATAGCCGCAAATGCGTCGCTGGTGTCGCAAAGCCGTCACGAACCCTTCTCAAGTCAGTTTCCGTTAGACAGGAAGTGTGAGTGTATCTCACTGGGCTGCGACAGCCTGCGACTAGTTGGAGACACAACAATTGCAATAAAATATGCGAATATCAATTCAGCGTGATTCCAAGTGAAAATTGTCGCTAATTTGCGTATTTTATCGCAATTGTTGTGTCTCCAACTAGTTGCAGGCTGTCGCAGCCCAGTGAGATACTACCCTTAGTTATTCCCTGCAGTGAGAGTGATGTCACGATCAGAGCAGGTCCTCGTGTCTTGTGATGTTTTTAAGAATCTCAGTGTGTCTTGTGATGCTTCCATAAATAAAATGACCCTTGACAGAATCTGCCTCAGAAACTCTTTATTCGCCAAAGGTACAGGTTACTCAACAAATACACACCAGAACACAACATACCATATGAACAGAAGCATCAAGGCTATGAAATATTTTGTTTTGCTTTTTGGTTTCTCTGTAGTTTGTTTTTGCTTGTTTAAAAAAAAACTCCCTTTATGAACATTCTTCCTTGCATCAATGATGTTTTGGAGGTTTCATTTTTGAAAAAAAAAGTCGTCTCACAAATATGATGCTACCCAACTGAATCCTGGAACTGAAAATTTGGTCTACATGAATATTTACAAAAGTAGCTAAAACTAGATTGAGAGTAATTTGCGTTAGCTGTTACAAACCGGGACGTCTAGTCACCGTACCCTGTAGATCCAGAATGGTAAGAGATAGAGAATGACATTTAGTGAGGAAAAGTTGCGGTCTGCTGCCCTGAACAAAATTTTTTAAAAAAATGATCGAAAAAATCATGAAAATTGACAAAGTTATAAGTGATTGAAAAAAAATCCCATTTTTTATGGATCATTCCAGTTCGGTGATCCGGATCAGCACCAAAAGTCACAGTTCTCTCGAACTTTAGCTAGAACTGATATTAATTATACAAGTAACACTCTTTCTAACTCATTAGTGTTCCTGTTTTTTTTCTGGTCATTGTTCAGCATGTGATGTAAAGACAGAGTGCGTGGAGCTTATTATTAATGCTCCTTATAATTGGATGATAACATAACAACCCAGATTGTGTTTTGTATGCCCACATTACCAGGCTGAAGTGACACAAATCTGATTTTTTTTTTGCCTGTTTGTGACCCTGATTTGATGTTTTCAGGGCTGTATAGATACAGAAATCCAATTTTTTCAAATCCAATTTGAGTCACTGTCATATGTTGTCCTAGATCGGATACGTATCCGGTTTGTGGCCATGTGATGTGAATGAGAACTCTTAGGTTGGAATTCATGTAGCTTTTTCTCTATACGCATGCGCTGAGTGTTGTCTTCATCAGCAGCACCACAAAACAACAATGGAGGAGAGCTAAATAGCTGCGAAAACAGCAAAAGCTAGCCGTCTGTGTTTTTTTTTTTGTCATATACAGTTGATGAACTGTTTGTCCTCCAGAACAAAATTTGATGCGTACGTTTGCTACTAGCATGTCCATGAGTCATCTTATAGATATGATGGGTTTTTTTTGTTGTTGTTTTGTGAACAGAATTGTGGGATTGCCTGTAGCTATGCTGCCAAAACCAAGAAGCCTTCAGAAGACAGCTAGAACATGGCTACGTGTTTCACAGTATCAAGATTCAAGATAACTGTCATGTTATGTAGTGTGGCTAATTATTGGATGAAGGAAAATCTGGCAAAACTGTTTTAACGAGATAAATGGGCAGCACGGTGGTGTAAGTGGTTAGCACTGTCACCTCACAGCAAGAAGGTTCTGGGTTTGAGCCCAGCAGCCAGCAAGGGCCTTTCTGTGTGGAGTTTGCATGTTCTCCCCATGTCTGGGTGGGTTTCCTCCAGGTGCTCCGGTTTTCCCCACAGTCCAAAGACATGTGGTTAGGTTAAGATGGGACGGCCTTGGGCTGAGGTGCCCTTGAGTGAGGCACCTAACTCCCAACTGCTCCCCGGGCGCTGTTAGCATGGCTGCCCACTGCTCTGGGTATGTGTGTGTGCTCATTGCTCATGTGCATGTTCACTGCTTCAGATGGGTTAAATGCAGAGAGGAATTTCACAAGTGTGTGATGAATAAAGTTGTGCTTTCTTTCTTTCTTTCTTTCTTTCTTTCTTTCTTTCTTTCTTTGCTTTTTCTTAAATGGAGTCTTTGCCTCTGATTAAATTTAGGGGACGTATGGGTTGTGTTTTAATAGTCCGTCCTATGTCCTTTCCTAACCACTTTTCCTTGACCTCGATGGAAAATGTCATGAGATCAAGGAAAGATGTGAAGGAGAATTCATAAGGATGTTAGAAAAGACAGCTGCAGTGCTAGGAGATTCCAAGTGGACTTACACTAGACTATGCAATAATGTGATGGTGCATGTTATGGACTTGGGTCTGCTGTGTGAAGCTACAATGTTCTGAAGATGGACTACAAAAAGTGCATCTTCGCCCCATGTGTTCTTTTTGTGTTGTTTCATGCAAGCAATTTAAGAATTAAAATAAAAAAGGAATAAACATCACAAAACTAAAACAAAATGTCACCTTCAGAATGGTTACTCATGCTCACCTTCCTGGTTGTTCATATTTATCGACATGAATCCCCATTATTGTTATGCTATGTTAACGTCACTTAGCAGATGCTTTTATCCAGAGTGATGTACAACATACCTGGGGGGGGGGGGGTTAGGTGCTTTGCTTAAGGGAGCTTCAGTCATTCTGCTGGTCCAGAGAATCAAACCAGCAACCTTTTGGTCCCAAAGCTGCTTGTATAACCATTAGGCCATGGCATCCCTCAATGTCTATCCATCCATTTTCTTCTGCTTATCCGAGGTTGGGCCGTGGTGGCAGCAGGCTAAGCAGGGTATTCCAGACATCCCTCTCTCCAGCAATGCTTTCCAGTTCCTCCTGGGGGATCCCAAGGTGCTCCCAGGCCTGATGAGGTATATACTCTCTCCAGCATGGTCTGGGTCTACGCTGAGGTCTCCTCCCAGTTGGAGGGGCTCAGAAAACCTCCAAAGGAAGGCACCCAGGAGGCATCCTAATCAGATGCCCAAACCACCTCAGCTGACTCCTTTTGACATAAAGGAGCAGCGGATCTACTCCGAGATCCCTCTGGATGTCTGAGCTCCTCACCCTGTCTCTAAGGGTGAGCCCAGCCACCCTATGGAGAAAGCTCATTTCAGCTGCTTGTATCCGCGATCTCATCCTTTCGATCACTACCCAAAGCTCATGACCATAGGTGAGGGTTGGAACGTAGATTGACTGGTAAATCGAAAGCTTTGCCTTCCGGCTCAGCTCCCTCTTCACCACAACAGTCTGGTACAACACCCACATTACTGCTGACACCACCCTAATCCGCCTGTCCATCTCACACTCCATTTTACCATCACTCGTGAACAAGACCCCAAGGTACTTGAAGTCCTTCACCCCATCCCCTGTTGTATGATTAATTATTTAATATTTAATTATTTATATAATTATATTTTCATGAATGGTGCTCTGATGGTGCATCTCTTGGAATGTTGCTGCCACAAGGAATTCTGGGACGGCATTATCTCCTTTCCTTTTGTAAAGTATGGTCCAGTGTACCCTGTGCTGAAGGAGATATGAAAAGAAGCAGTGAAGCACCTTTGCTTCGCTTTTAGACAATTCGAACAGCTCTCATCATCATAGCTGCAACTTAAATACTTCCAGGTCATTTCACTTAGTCAGGAAACTTCCAAAGCAAAAAAGACTACTGGAGTACAGCCCCAGCGTGCTGCAGTGTATTTAGTCCTCCTCCAGTTTGAGGAACTGGACAGCATGTTTTACACACAACACACTTTTTATCCCTTATTTCTGCAAATTAAAGAACCACAGAGCCTGAGAAGGCATTATTTACTTCTGTTTTCTTTCATGCACAAAACGAGACAAAATTCAGATCTTCAGCAGAAATCAAAATGCCGTCCATCGTGTATTTCTCTCAGCACATGGTGTGACAGGGTTCCTTCATGGGCAATGCATTATGGGTAGGAAACACTGTCAGACCGAGGAACACATTTAGATTCAGTTTAACTTTGAATAAAAAATTAGGACTAGTGCCTTCATTAGCTATAAAACAAGTCCTCAATCAAAAACAAAGTATGTGTGTCCTGCTGAATAGTTTCGGTTTCAGTATCAACACTGAATTTAAGGGAATTTTTAAAATTGACACATGAATCACACATCTATCTGTGGTGTTACCAGAAGACAAGACCCTTAGCAGTACTAACAGTTTTAGCCGGGTGCTGAATGCAGAGCAGGCGCTAGAATGCTGCATGGGTTATATAATGTATGCACAAACAGTCTGCATTTTAATGAAAGAGTGACATTTGCATTTAAACATCAGGTGAAGGGTCTGAAAAACAGAAAGAAGACAGAAAGGAGGATATGCATGTGAAGTCAAAAAGTGAGAGCTCTCCATTAAACATGTTAATAAGTGCTACAGCTAAGGTTTGTGTGTGTGTGTGTGTGTGTGTGTGTGGGTGCATAGGTTGCATTCATAATCTATGCAAATATATCAATGTATCCAGCAAACTGTCATCAGTCATGTCATGATCCTTCTGGATCTCCCTGTAGGATCTGACACATAAGCACAGTGTTGTCTGGTCTATCCTCTCCACTCCTACCTAGAAAAGTGCATGTATCAGTTGAAGATGGAGGACACAGAGATCTTTCATGCAGGTAGACTTTCCACTGATCTAATCTCCTTCCTGTTTTAAAACAACATCAGAGTGCACAAGCAGATATTACTTCTAGACTTTCTGTAAAGCTAGCTCTTCTGAACGTTAGATCACTTTTAAACAAGTTATTTTGAATTAATGATCTTATTTGCAAACACAATCTTGATTTTTTGCTTCTAACTGAAACTTGGCTGGATCAAGCAAATAGTGCTACCACCCTTATTGAAGCAGCTCCCCCAAATTTTAATTTTTTGAATGTTACCCGACAAGGGAAAGGTGGAGGGATCGCAAATATATTCAAAGTCTCTTTTCAATGTAAACAATCCTCACTTGGTGATTTTATGTCCTTTGAACACTTATGTGCACTTGTTACATGCTCTCCTAACATATTATTATTAACTATTTACAGGCCTCCGAGACATTCAGCCAAAGTCTTTCTTGAAGAGTTTGGTGAACTGTTGTCAGTCATTTGCTTAGAGTTTGATTGTCTTATTATATCTGGGGATTTTAACTTGCATGTAGATAATACTGATAACACTTATGCCAAAGAACTACTTGCAATTATTGACAACTTCAACCTAGTGCAACATGTACAGGGGCCGACCCACTCTCGTGGTCATACTCTTGACCTCGTCATCACAAAGGGTCTTACTGTTTCTACTACTGTTGTTGACCTGGCCTTATCCGATCATTTATGTGTTTTCTTTGATGTTTCTATGTCTCCTCACATTCAGAACAGCTCAACGACTATAGGTAGGAGAGTCATAAAAGACAACACATGTGCTCTCTTTGAGCAAGCTCTCTCTCAGAACTCAACCAAAATGTCAGACTCTGTAGATGATTTACTGGAAATTTTTAATTTAAATATGACCCAAATTATGGATGATATTGCTCCATTCAAAATCAAAAGAGTCAATGATAAGCAGAAAGCACCATGGAAGCAGTACCCGGCTGTTAAACTGCTAAAGAGAGAATGTAGAAAGACTGAAAGAAAATGGCGCAAATCTAAACTTCACACCCATTATCAAATCCATAAAGAGATGCTTTGTAATTATAATTATGAAATTCGTAAAGCAAGACAGTCTTTCTTCTCCAACATCATCAGCAGGAATATGAACAATGCCCGTGTGCTATTTTCAACAGTAGAGAAGCTAACTAATCCCCCACCACAATTAGCACCTGAACTTCTCTCAGTTAATAAATGCAATGAGTTTGCATCCTTTTTCAAAGGTAAAATTGATAAAATACGGCAGAATATTCCTCATAATATATCTCAGTTGCAAAAAATTGAAAAACTGCAATCACCGATAGATAACTTCACAGATAGATAACTTCACAGATAGATAACTTCAACACAATGTCAGAATTTTGTTTAATTGATTATGAGACTCTTGAAAAAACTGACACAGATAGATAACTTCAACACAATGTCAGAATTTTGTTTAATTGATTATGAGACTCTTGAAAAAACTGTACAAAATCTCAGTTCCTCAACATCTGAACTGGACATTCTGCCCACCAACTTTTTTAAGTCTGTTCTTCATCTTATAATTACAGATGTGCTTCAAATTATAAATACATCCCTGGAGACTGGCGTTGTTCCTGTGTCCCTAAAAAAAACCGTTGTAAAGCCCCTACTTAAAAAAACCAATCTGGATCCTTCAGTATTAAATAACTACAGACCAATATCAAATTTACCATTCATCGGGAAAATCCTTGAAAAAATTGTCTTCAATCAATTAACTGCCTTCTTGATATCAAACAGCCATTTTGATAATTTTCAGTCAGGATTTTGTGCCAATCATAGCACTGAAACAGCGCTGATTAAAGTTATAAATGACATACGTCTTAATACTGATGCAGGCAAAACATCGGTCCTGGTATTACTGGACCTCAGTGCAGCTTTTGATACTGTTGATCACAACATACTGCTATATCGACTTGAACACTGGGTTGGATTGACTGGTAAAGTTATCAATTGGTTAAATTCATACTTAAAAGATAGAAGCTTCTTTGTTACCATGGGAAATTGTTCCTCAACGTCAATGTCCTTGACCTGTGGTGTCCCCCAGGGGTCGATTCTTGGACCATTACTTTTCAACCTTTATATGCTCCCACTTGGGCAAATTATCAATAACAATTCAATTTTGTATCACTGCTATGCAGATGACACCCAAATTTATTTTGCTCTATCACCTAATGATTATGCCCCCCTTGAATGTCTCTACCAGTGTATCGATCAAATCAACAGCTGGATGTCACAAAATTTTCTTCAGCTGAACACAGATAAAACAGAAGTAATTCTATTTGGAAAAAAGATGAAAGACTCAGGATTACCACTATTCTTGACACAAAAGGGATTAAAACTAAAGAAATGGTTAAAAATCTTGGTGTTTTCATTGACAGCGAGCTAAACTTTGACAGTCACATGAAAGCAATCACTAAAACGGCATTTTATCACCTAAAAAACATTTCCAAACTAAGAGGACTTATGTCAAAAAATGATCTGGAAAAACTAATACATGCCTTCATCTCTAGTAGGGTTGATTACTGCAATGGCCTTTTCACAGGCCTGCCAAAAAAGACCATCAAACGACTTCAGCTGGTTCAAAATGCAGTGGCTAGGGTTCTCACACGAACAAAAAGAACAGAGCACATTACTCCAATTCGAAGGTCCCTTCACTGGCTTCCAGTAAGCTACAGAATTGACTTTAAAGCATTGCTGCTGGTGTACAAATCTCTAAATGGTACAGGGCCCCAGTTACCTCTCTGATATGTTGCAGCGGCCTAACCCAATCAGATCTACCAGATCGAAACAGAAAAATTTACTATTAAAACCAGTTGTTAAAACAAAGTATGGTGAAGCAGCTTTTAGCTACTATGCAGTACAGCTATGGAACCAACTGCCAGAGGACATTAAAAATGCTCCTGCTGTTGGCAGCTTCAAATCTAGGTTAAAGACCAAGCTGTTTTCAGATGCTTTCTGTTAAATAATTAATATTGTCTTCTTTACATTTTTTTATAATTTTTACTTTCTCTGCATGTTTCAAATTTACTTTAACTTTAACTTTATTCTATTTTATTCTGCTGGTTTCTTTTTTTTCTTTTTCTCCTCCTATTTGAACTACTACTTCATTTTATTATTTTATTTCTACTATTGTTTAATTCTTATTATTTTCTTTTAATTCTTTTAATTAATTGTCTAATTCTTTTAATATTATATATTAGAATAAAAATAAAATTATTTTATTTAATTTTATTCTCTATTGTTTACTGTTTTGTTTTTACTTCTGTAAAGCACATTGAACTGCCATTGTGTATGAAATGTGCTATATAAATAAACTTGCCTTGCCTTGATGCACCTCAAAGCTCACTGTTTAGTCCTCTCCTTTATTTCTTTCTTTGTCGCTCTCTCTCTCGCTCTCTCTCTCTCCACTTGTTATCCTGATGCCAACATATCTTCATGTCTTCTCTGGTTTCTAATGTTGAATCTTTGTTTTCATGAGATCTGACTACTGAAAGTCATTTCTAGCTGGCTCAAATCTTCCTTCTCACAGGTTTCTCCAGTGTAACATCTGAATAATTTGACCATTTCTCACCAAGCAGGCCATATCGGTCCTTTTTCACTCCTGGCTGGCTCACTTTTGATTCATTTTCCTGCACTTTCTTCTCAAACCACAGTTGTAATGCTCAAGGATATTACTTATAAGTTAGTGTTTCTAAAAGATATCTCAGCTAAATCCTAGAAAGACAGAGCAGCTGTATAATTCTGGAAATGCATGCCCATACCTTGCTATCTCCTAGCTATTATTCTTGGC
The DNA here is from genome assembly GCF_027579695.1 of Neoarius graeffei. Lineage (NCBI taxonomy): Eukaryota > Metazoa > Chordata > Actinopteri > Siluriformes > Ariidae > Neoarius > Neoarius graeffei. The sequence goes on from NC_083590.1 coordinate 8,436,174, forward strand.
AAAGTTAGAAGCTTTACTCCATCATTCACATCTCTCCTGTACAACATTAGAAGGATTTGTTTGTTTCTCGCCAACTGGCCACTCAAGTGCTTATTCAGTCCTTTGTTACCTTGTTATCTAAGCACTGTCGTCTCACAACAAGAAGGTTCCGGATTTGAACCTAATGGCCAACAGGGGCCTTTCTGTGTGAAATTTTCATGTTCTCCCTGTATCTATGTGGGTTTCCTCTGGGTGCTCTGGTGTCCTCCCACAGTTCAAAGACATGCAGATTATGTAAAATATCCAGTCCCAAGCCCAGATAGACTGGGGATAGACTGGGTCAGGAAGGGCATCCAGTGTAAAATCTATGCCAAATCAAATATATGGAACAGATCTGCTATGGTGACCCCTAATGGGAACAGCTGAAAGGAGACGTTGTCGTCAGTCTTGAGAATTGACTACTGAAAAGTAACTCTGGCTATTTTTTTTTTGTGCACATGCTTCTTCAAATGCACTGATGTCACACAAGGCTAACAAAGGTTGAATGTCTGAAGCTGCATGTCTGAATGTCTTAGCATGTCTGAAGCTGCATGTCCATGACTTGATTCTGCTATCCCCCAGATATAATTCTCTTTATATGTTCCAAGCCTTATTGTGTCATTCAGGTATCTCCTGTACAGCACTAGAAAAACTTGGCTCTTTTTCTCCAAGCAAGTCAGTGAGGTATCTCTGCTGAATGCCAGCAAGACTGAGCAGCTGTTTAGTTTTAGAAATGCATGCCTACAACTTGATTTTTGCCATTCCCTATCTATCATTCCTGGCATGTTTAAAGTGCTATTTGTTGTTCAGGTTTCTCCTGTACAATATTAGGAAAGAATTTACCATTTCTCTCCAAACAGGCCACTTTGTTGCTTGTTCTATTGTTATCCTAAGATTTGACTACTTACTACTGAGTCCTTGATTTTAGTTCAATGTTTGTCACTCCAGTACTGTGTTCATATCACCGCCTTCCTGTATCTGCCTACACTGCTTGCCTACAAAAATGAAACAAATTCATCCTAGTTGCCAAATCCTGTACTGTACCTCAAGCTCTGAAACACATTTATAGATTTATAGATTGACCTGTCCCCCTTCAACAGAGTTCAGTGGGGACAGTCATGGCCTTCAATGGAGTTCAATGGGGGCAGCCATGGCCTGAAGGTTAGAAAAGCAGTCTTGGGCCCAAAGGGTTGCTAGTTTGATTCCTAGGGCTGGCAAGAAAAATGGACAGAGAGTTGCGCTTTCCCCTCCCTCTATATCATGGCTAAAGTGCCCTTGAGCAAGGCACCTAACCCCCAACTTCTCCCCAGGTGCTGTAGCATAGCTGCCCACTACTCTGGGTATGTGTGTGTGTTCACTGCTTCAGATGGGTTACATGCAGAGCAAGAATTTCACTGTGCTTGAGTGTACATGTGACAAACATAAAGTCTTCTTCTTCAAGATATAAGGAAGACTATCATCAAGAGCCTTATATCTATGAAATGCTGGAATAAACCTTTTCTTGATGCCTTCAAATGCAGACAATATGCAGCTGAACGAACACTAATCATGCACAAAACCTGTTGTATTTTTATTTTCTCACATATTTACCCAGTTATCAGCTTTGACCCCTGTTTAAACTGGGCTGATGAGCAACAGCACATAACGAAGTAAGCCATATTGAAAAGACTCTGCCAATTAAACCATCCATCCATCTGTCTCTTCTCCTTCCTATCTGTCTCTCTGGAGTTCTCCATTTCTCTCTCTCTCTCTCTCTCTCACTCGCTCGCTCTGTTTGTATCCACCCTGTTCCATTCCTCAGGGGACAATAACAGCAGGGCGGTTGCTTCCTGCAGGATTCACAGAGACAAAACATACACACACTGGACTGCAATCTTAATGAGAGTCATTCTTTGACCTGTATGTTACTGTAACTACACATTCACAAAAATCAGTTTACTCAGACTGCTGTCTCAATCAGTGCACAACACATTCGCTGTCTGCTAATGTCGTATTAGCTTGTTACTAATTTATTTAACGTTTCAACAGCCAATTTCCGACTCCAAGATCACAACATAGTGACTGTTACGTAAAATAAGTGTGGTTTCATTCTCTTCAGAAAATGAAGAGAAATTAGCATTAGCATTCCTAGCAATCTAACAGAAGTTTTGATAACGATACAATTTGGACTAGGTCATGCTAAAAAAAAAAAAAATCAACAGGCAGGAAACCTGCCAAGCCTATCTTGTGAACCTGTGCTTATGAAAAACTCTTTACAATTTATGAATCTTTTTTATGTATCCAGCATGGTTTGACATTTTCGATGGGTAACTGATTCCCTGCCTCCGCATACTTCCTCTAGATAAATCCACCGCTGAAAATCAGTATCTTTAGGGCTGTTGGCAGCATTTTTAGTATTGGATATAAAGCAGGATTGAATGTGTTTTCAGTACTGGAGTTATATAACAGCCCTGCAGTCGTGTTAGCTCTCTAAAGCTTTCTTCAGATGCCTCTTCTTCTTCCACCCAAGGATACGTGTAAAAATACACTCATAGATCCACACACATGCATTTTCCTCAATGGCTTTTCTAAAGCTTCAGATTATGGGCCAAGGCCTGCTGCCATTTTGACACACAATGTACACTTTGTGCACTATATAGTTACTTTGAATTTTGTGCTTTTATAATAGCTTGTGCATTATGATGTATATTCATTTAAGCAGCTGTTTATATTACCCATAATGCACTCGGAAATGGCTATGAGTGGTGAGCTGGTTTACAAATATGGACATTCAAGTAAATTTAGGTAGCGTGTTATCTTGTATACTAATGAATAATTTGAGTATTAGCTACGAAGTAGGCGACAACATTTCCGAGGTTTGATGGTATATTAATGTACTCTGTCCCAAACCACACTTCTAAGAATTCCTGATGACCCTTATGTGCTTAGAATGACCTCTATAAGGACATGCGTTTGGAACACAGCCCAAGTCGGTCACCTTCCTTGCGCCCCTTCCTTCTTGGCTCTTGGCATAAACAGTCCTTGTGTTTGGAATGTAATCACTTTTGGCCATCTGCCCTCAGAGGTCAGCTGGTTCAGGCCACTTTTAGCCAGTCATGTGGTCTGAAAAATGTTCAGGCAGGTTTGAACACACACACACACACACACACACTCTGGGTAGAAACTGTTAATAAATGCTTGATAGTGATTGTATGTCTCAACCACAGTTATATTTTATTTGTCAGGTTTGAAGAACCATGTGAGAGTTTTTGGTCATTCTAGTCATTCTCCAGCAAACCTAAACACTAAATCATTCTTCTTGTTCTGTCCAGAGGAACCCCTTCAAGGTTCTATGTACAACCATACAGCAGTATTGGTTCACACTTGAACCAATTTAATAAGCAAAGCATATTTTACTACCTTAAGGTACCCCAAAGAACTATTTTTTTTTCTTCTGAAGGTAGCAACTTACAAAGCTCTTTGAAAGAGGATTAACACAATCTGCTGAGGGATTAAGGAACAAGTACACAATACAGGACTCTTATTTCTTCATTTATTTCAAAGTGAGACATTTTGCCTCATAATTATGAAACCTCAAACACATCTTGGAGGATATAATGGAACTGCAAATCACTGATAAATTCATTTTATACATATATGTGGGACACCAACCAAAGACATCAGCACTCCAAATAAATGAGGCTTGTAGGAAATCCATCCATCCATCTGTAGCTGCTTATCCTGTGCAGGGTTGCAGGCAAGCTGGAGCCTATCCCAGCTGACTATGGGTGAGAGGCGAGGTACACCCTGGACAAGTCGCCAGATCATCATAAGGTTGACACATAGAGAAACAACCATTCACACTCACATTCACACTTACGGTCAATTTAGAGCCACCAGTTAACCTAACCTGCATGTCTTTGGACTGTGGGGGAAACCGGAGCACCCGGAGGAAACCCACGCGGACACAGGGAGAACATGCAAACTCCACACAGAAAGACCCCTGTCAGCCACTGGGCTCAAACCCAGGACCTTCTTGCTGTGAGGCGACAGTGTTAACCACTACACCCAGTACACCCGACCCAGTGCCCAAAGTGTAATACAGATATTGGAGCATATGTGCACATGTTGGATATTTCTAATGAGAGAGAAAATTCTGGACTGTTGTGGTGACTGCTGAGGTCATTGTTTAACTTCGATGTCATACCCATTTATCAGCATGTCTGGGCAGCTAATATAGACAACACATCAAATTAACACCAATATCTGATATTTTTGTATATAGCAGGATCCGTAACATAATGGATTGCCAAAAATGTTGGCCATTGAGAGTTTATTCAAGTCAGAAGTGTGTAAGCTGCGATCTTATTATGTTATGGCCAGGTTCTTGCCCGAACTGATAATCACATCATCAGTTTTTCTTTGGCTAATCAGACACAAGGTACACCACCACACTTGCTGCAACAGTTAAGGGTTAGTTGCCTTGCTCAAGGGCACTTCAGCCAGTCTTGCTGGTTTAGGGAATCAAATCAGCAACCTTTTGGTCCCAAAGCTGTTTCTCTAACCATTTGGCCATGGCTTCCCGTCAAAAGCTGTGATCTGTGTGAACCAAAGTGTGTGACAGTACATCACTTCTGCTTTTTACCTGATACACAGGCTGTATAAACATGGTCATGACTCTCTGTGTAATCACTGGAGTTGTAAAAATGGTGTGTCTGCTATGAAAATGATTAAAAAAACAGATACAAGGTCACTGTGGAATCGTAAACTTGCGCTTCCCATGAACCGGGGGTGTGATTACAAGTTTATCAAGGGGTAATTAAGCTGTAAGTCATCACAAGCATAATATATAGCTCCCACAATTCCATGTGTCACCCACAGGAATTTTCTTGAGGTTCCAATTCATTAAATTGCTTTGTGAACTGTACTTTTTCTCTGCAATTTCTGAGGAGCTCAGTCAATTGGATGGCTGCCTTCCACCTCATAATTTGGCCAATGGTTGAAACTCATGGCTTACAAAGGAGACACACAGATGCCCAATCCATACTCAGAGATAAAAGGAGCTATGAGTAGTTGCGAGTAGCAATCATTGGGAACTGGTTAACCAGTTTTGAGAACAACATCCTTGGACGATGGTGCTTCCAGCTGTCTTTTAACACAAGCCTTATATATGTGTTCCACACATCAACAAGCTCATTTTAGAGTTTAGTAGAAAATTTTAGGGTGGTGCAATGGTTAGCACTGTCACCTTACATCAAGAAAGTTCTGGGAAGCCATGGATTAATTGTTAGAGAAGCAGCTTTGGAACCAAAAGGTTACTGGTTTGATTCCCTGGATCAGCAGGAATGGCTGAAGTGCCCTTGAGCAAGGCACCAAACTTGCAACTGCTCCCCAGGCTGCTCTGGGTATGTTGTACATCACTCTAGATAAGAGTATCTGCTAAATGTAAGGTTCTGGGTTCGACACTCACGGTCAACTCGGGCCTTTCTGTGTGGAGTTTCCTCTCACAGTCTAAAGACATGTGGATTCAGTCAACTGGCTACTCTTAATCCAACATTGGTGGGAGTGTGATGGTTGTTCATCTTTGTGTAGCCCTGTGATAGACTGGTGACCTACCCAGGGTGAACCCCACCTCTTACCTGAAGTAAGCTGGGATTGGTTCCTGTGATCCTGACAGATAAGTTGTATAGATAATGGATGGATGGATAGAATTGATGATCAGATGATTCTACTGTTCCATGTAAAAGAGATTAGTGAATTCATACTTTCGACATGAAACATTCACAGTTGTCTGAATGACTTGTTTATATATTCACACTAAACTCAACAGTCTTTTAAAAATATCCATTTACATGGATGTTACATGGAATGCCAACCACATGGCAATTACGGTGTGTTTAAGTGGAACTCACACAACAGTGATGAGATCACTGTTGCTAGGCAACTGGGAAAGAAGTGCTCCAACCTTGAGCTAGGTAATGACTGAAGGCAAAGTACGGTACACTCACCGGCCACTTTATTAGGAACACCCCTACATCCACCTGCTGTGCTCTTTCATGCAGTTCTTTTACCAGCCGATTCCTTGATGCATAAAATCATTCAGATACAAATTGCGAGCTTCAGTTAATGTTCACAATGTTCAAACATCAGAACGGGGAAAACTGTGATCTCAAAGTGTGACTTTCTTTCACTGTGGTATGGGTGTTGGTTTGAGCCAGATGGACTGGTTTGAGTATTTCAGAAACTGCTGCTCTCCTGGGGTTTTCACACACAACAGTCTCTAGAGTTTATACAGAATGGTGCGGAAAACAAAAAACATTGCGTGAATGACAGTTCTGTGGGTGGAAAGTAAACAAACACCTTGTTGATGAGAGAGGGTCAGAGGGAAATGGACAGATTGGTTTGAGCTTTTTTGCCAGGAAGGATATAGTAACTCATATAATCACTCTTTACAACCGTGGTGAGCAGAAACGCATCTCAGCATGCAACAGAGAGAGAAGAACACATTGGGTTCCACTCCTGCAGCCAAGAACAGGGATCTTAGAATCAGCAACAAGTTCCTGTTAAAGTGGCCGGAGAGTGTGTATCCACAATGTAAAGGCACAATGAGTGTGGAAATTGTCAATTCAAGTTGTCAGGAAAATTAACATTTCAACAGTTTATAACACTCAGAGTTGTTGTTAAAGATGACACAAAGGCTCAGTGACCGTGGAAAAGTCACCAAATTCGAGAAGTCACTGAACATCAACATTTGACAGATTCGTTTATAAAGGAAATGAAAATGCACAGTAAGAGTGGAACAGAGAGACCAAATTCCTGGTAATATCAACATTTCGCTCATACGCTACGGTTCAAAAGTTTGGGGTCACCCAGACAATTTTGTGTTTTCCATGAAAAGTCACACTTTTATTTACCACCATAAGTTGTAAAATGAATCGAAAATATAGTCGAGACATTTTTCTGGCCATTTTGAGCATTTAATCGACCCCACAAATGTGATGCTCCAGAAACTCAATCTGCTCAAAGGAAGGTCAGTTTTATAGCTTCTCTAAAGAGCTAAACTGTTTTCAGCTGTGCTAACATGATTGTACAAGGGTTTTCTAATCATCCATTAGCCTTCTGAGGCAATGAGCAAACACATTGTACCATTAGAACACTGGAGTGAGTTGCTGGAAATGGGCCTCTATACACCTATGGAGATATTGCACCAAAAACCAGACATTTGCAGCTAGAATAGTCATTTACCACATTAGCAATGTATAGAGTGCATTTCTGATTAGTTTAAAGTGATCTTCATTGAAAAGAACAGTGCTTTTCTTTCAAAAATAAGGACATTTCAAAGTGACCCCAAACTTTTGAACAGTAGTGTATCTGTTGGTGAAATGGAATATAAAGAGGGGAATGAGAACATTGTTGGGAAAGCGGAAAATGTAAAAGCACAGTGAGAAAGGAAACCTGATTAAACCATTTCCTCAGTAAACCTTTTCCTCAGATTTGTTTGTAAAGACAATGTAAATTCATAGCGACTGTGGGAAAAATTGTTGATTTTCCCTCAAGATTAATTACTGAGGAAAGATTTCATTTCCAACATTGAGAAATGGTGATATATCATTACCCGAGAACTAATTATAAATTATAGCACAAGGAATACCACAAGAACCCACCATTTCTATGCAAATCTTTTATAAATGTAGTAAAAAAAAGACTCAAAACAATAGTTAACCTTGAGCTCCTTGAGGAAAAAAACCCTGCATATTTTAAAAAGAACCATCACTGCAATTGACTCATCGGAGCAGTCAGTGGGGAACAAAACCACAGCAATGCCAGCCCACACACGTCACTGCTCAAGGGCTTGACTGAGTAAATCTCCATGGACCACATTTACATTCAACCTTTCATTTATTCATATGGAGCATGCTTTTATTTGAAAGCAGATCCAGTTCAAATATGGAGCAGATCAAGCAGAATCCAATCCAGACAAAATCCAGACCTGTGAAGTTGAGGGTTTGGATCCTTGCTCAAGGTCCCAAAATTGGCTCTCTGACATTTCTGAAATTTAAACTCCTTTCTACAATTAAGGACTAACTGCTGAGGTATGACTGCCCATAGACAGACCATACACACACAATGATGGAAAGATGAGCAAGCAGGGGTGCAGAGTGAACACCCTGAGGGTCAGCTCAGGTGCACTTCAGCCCAGGAGCTGGGATTCAACAGTCATTACATCATCAAATATGAACACATTTCTCAAGATCCATTTTGGGCAAGTGCTTGTGAAGCTGAAGGCAGTAAAACAAAGGGTGAAGCCATGGCCTGATGGTTAGAAAAGCAGCTTTGGGACCAAAAGATAGCTGGTTCAATTCCCTGGACCAACAGGAATGGCTGAAGTGCCCTTAAGCAAGGCACCTAAGCCCCTACTGCTCCACAGCCTGCTCTGGGTACGTTGTGCATTACTCTGGATAAGAGTGTCTGCTAAATGGCACTAATGTAAAACAGGAAGGTGATAATGTATTACAGTGCTCAGCGTAAATGAGTACACTACCTTTGAAAAGTAACATTTTAAACAATATCTCAATGAACACAAACAATTTCCAAAATGTTGACAAGACAAAGTTCAACTTATAACGTGAAAGTAATAATATAAACTTAGATGACACATTTTTTCAGTTTTACTCAAATTAGGGTGGTGCAAAAATGAGTACACCCCACAACAAAAACTACTACATCTAGTACTTTGTATGGCCTCCATGATTTTTAATGACAGCACCAAGTCTTCTAGGCATGGAATGAACAAGTTGGCGACATTTTGCAACATCAATCTTTTTCCATTCTTCAACAACGACCTCTTTTAGTGACTGGATGCTGGATGGAGAGCGATGCTCAACTTGTCTCTTCAGAATTCCCCATAGGTGTTCGATTGGGTTCAGATCAGGAGACATACTTGGCCACTGAATCATTTTCACCCTGTTCTTCTTCAGAAATCCAACAGTGGCCTTAGATGTGTGTTTAGGATCATTGTCATGTTGGAAAAGTGCACGACGACCAAGGGCACGGAGTGATGGTAGCATCTTCTCTTTCAGTATAGAGCAATACATCTGTGAATTCATGATGCCATCAATGAAATGCAACTCCCCGACACCAGCAGCACTCATGCAGCCCCACATAAGGACACTGCCACCACCATGTTTCACTGTAGGCACCATGCATTTTTCTTTGTATTCCTCACTTTTGTGATGCCATACAGTTTTGAAGCCATCAGTTCCAAAAACTTTTATCTTGGTCTCATCAATCCAGACTATAGAGTCCCAGTAGTCTTCATCTTTGTCAGCATGGGCCCTGGCAAACTCTAGGCGGGCTTTTTTTGTGCCTGGGCTTTAGGAAAGGCTTCTTCCGTGGACGGCATCCATGCATGCCATTCCTCTGCAGTGTATGCCGTATTGTGTCACGGGAAATAGTCACCCCAGTTTGGCTTTCTACTTCTTTAGATAACTGCAGTGAACTTGCATGCCGATTTTCTTCAACCCTTCTCATCAGAAGACGCTCCTGTCGAGGTGTTAACTTCCGTGGACGACCTGGACGTCTCTGTGAGATGGTTGCAGTTCCATCTTTCTTAAATTTTTGTACCACTTTTGCTACAGTATTCTGACTAAGTAAAGCTTTGCTGATCTTCTTGTAGCCTTCACCTTTGTGGTGTAAAGAAATAATTTTCTTTGGGGAATTCTGAAGAGACAAGTTGAGCATCACTCTCCATCCAGCATCCAGTCACTAAAAGAGGTCGTTGTTGAAGAATGGAAAAAGATTGATGTTGCAAAATGTCGCCAACTTGTTCATTCCATGCCTAGAAGACTTGGTGCTGTCATTAAAAATCATGGAGGCCATACAAAGTACTAGATGTAGTAGTTTTTGTTGTGGGGTCACGGGCGATTGCTCTAAGACAACGAAGGAGGCTCAGCCTCCTCTAAAAATGACGAACATCGTATAGGATGAATTGTGCTAGGCTTATGTTATAGCCGACCTTATAACATTGCTATTTCAGATCCAGAATCATAGAAATATATGTGCTCAACCCACTACAGTGCGAAATCATTCCGTTATAACTTTCCCCAGTTCGCCTAATGTGTGCGTGAGTTTTTCCCCCTCGTGACAGCGCGATGCAGCCCAGCCTCAGTGCACTTCAATGGCATTTGGGAGCTATGCACTTGTCAATCTCAAAATGCAAGATGGTTATTGGACAAATACTGCGAAAATGCCCGCCCACGGAGTCTCACGGACTCCCAGCCTCAGTGGACTTCAACGGCATTTGGGAGCTATGTGCTTGTCAGTCTCAAAATACAAGACGGTTACTGGACAAATACTGCGAAAATGCACACCCACGGACTCCGAGCCTCACAGTGGGAGGGACATGGCAGTTTCCGCGAGGAGACTGGTGATTGGTGAAAGCGGCCGGATATTTTCTTTGATTGACAGCTCGTTTCAAATATAGACAGGCAGCGGTGAATCTCAGTTCAGTCCAATGCGGATTCGCAAGTGCTGTGGTGTATTGTAAGAGATCAGCTTACATTTCGATTTCATTCATTACATACGGTTTCTACCTGCTTTTTTAGTTTGTATATATTTTCATTGTAAATAAAGTGTAAATATAGCATTGTCAAGTTTGCTATCTTAGTTCCAGAAATTTCATTTATTTGAGTGACTGAACTTGAACTTGAGGGGGCTAGTCAGCTAGCAAGAAAGCTGCGCACGGATGCCAAGCATTGCTGATTTAATTTTGGCGAAGCCATTTGCCAGTCTTCCTTTCGAGGAAAAAATTAAAATTAAAGAGCAGGGTAGACCAACGCCTCAAATTGACTTGGTGAAAAAGGTAGGGAATAATACTCGTTCCTTTCAGCTCTCCTGGTACGAGAAAGTGAATTGGCTAACAGCAAGTGACCCACATCAACAACAGTAAATAGGCTACTTTAGTAATATGTCATGGATGGACCAAAAATATAGAATCTATTTAAAATGTTTTTGCTGAGTATATTATATTGGAATATATATTTTTCTGGATATGAATTAAACACCGCTACAATTTGGAAAACATTTTTAAACAAAAACACAGCCGAGAACATTTCACACTACAGACCTGGGTTAAAAGTGAAGGGTTATCAAAATTGTCAATAAAACATTTCTCAGTCAAAATAAGTAAAATATAGGGAAAGTGTCATTGAATGAAATGTTTGGCTCCCCAAGGTCAGTGCTTGTGCCTATTCCAGAACAATCTGCTGTTACTGCTGAGGTTCCTGACAAAGAGCTGCTTTCAATAATGATCAATTTTTAAACAACATGCCACAATTTTAAAATATAAAATGTTAAAATATACCCCCCCCCCCCAACACCACCATCATGTGTATTGGACAGTAGGCTAATGGGCCAAAAGAACCTGTTATTTCACAGTTTGTGACGCTGCCAACAATCAGCCAGATCAGAGGCAAGAGTATGGGCAAAATTGATGTTTTTTTTCTTTTTTCTTTTAAAATCTGGAAATATCGTAACCGACCAGCCTCCCCTGTTTGAAAGACTACCAGCCACCACTGTGTGGGGTGTACTCATTTTTGCACCACCCTAATTTGAGTAAAACTGAAAAAATGTGTAATCTAAGTTATATTATTAACCTTACTTTCCCATTATAAGTTAAACTTTGTCTTGTCAACATTTTGGAAATTGTTTGTATTCATTGAGATATTGTTTAAAATGTTACTTTTCAAAGGGGGTGTACTCATTTACGCTCAGCACTGTATATACACATTCTATTAGGTATAATATTTCAAAATATTGTGAGAAGGTTTGATACGGCGCCTGCTATAAAAGTATTTGTGTGCCGTTCTACACAATATTGAACCTGTGTGTCATGCTAAAATGAATCTCAGACACACTGACAGATCATCCCCAGGGGTCTTCAGCTCTTGCTCTTTGACCTTTAGAACTTATTAAGTGTTCTTTTGTCTCATGTTCATAGTAATGTTTTACATGGCCTAAAGGTGATTTGTGGTGTAAATGTGCAGTGGTGGACCTTGTGACTGAGAGCTTGCCTTGAGCTGCATCATGTCAAGATCCCTCTGGGTCCCGAGTTGTAGGTTGGGTTGTGGGAGCAGGGTTTTTTTTTTTTCTTCATCTTGGCAGTCAGATACACTACCGTTCAAAAGTTTGGGGTCACCCAGACAATTTTGTGTTTTCCATGAAAAGTCACACTTTTATTTACCACCATAAGCTGTAAAATGAATCGAAAATATAGTCGACATTTTTCTGGCCATTTTGAGCATTTAATCGACCCCACAAATGTGATGCTCCAGAAACTCAATCTGCTCAAAGGAAGGTCAGTTTTATAGCTTCTCTAAAGAGCTAAACTGTTTTCAGCTGTGCTAACATGATTGTACAAGGGTTTTCTAATCATCCATTAGCCTTCTGAGGCAATGAGCAAACACATTGTACCATTAGAACACTGGAGTGAGAGTTGCTGGAAATGGGCCTCTATACACCTATGGAGATATTGCACCAAAAACCAGACATTTGCAGCTAGAATAGTCATTTACCACATTAGCAATGTATAGAGTGGATTTCTGATTAGTTTAAAGTGATCTTCATTGAAAATAGCAGTGCCTTTCTTTCAAAAATAAGGACATTTCAAAGTGACCCCAAACTTTTGAACGGTAGTGTATGAAGGTTGCACAACAAAGAAAAGCCCTGTAATATGGAAGCATACTGGATTCAGAAGTGGGAAGGATTAGCTAAACGTTCAGTGGGAATGGACAGAACTGGTTAAACACTCTGCAGGAATGACTGGGATTGATTACAGTCCTTGAAAAAAAATCTGCCAGCCTTACTTGCCCAATGGGCGAGCAGCACCCAAAACATACTTGCCCAAAAAACAATTCCACTTGCTCGGAGCTTTATTTTATTTTGGAGAGAACAGAATGCAGTTAAATTTTTTTTTAATAGGTGAAGCAGCATAATTATCATAAATCCGCAAAACCATAACACCAGTATGTGCAGATACATTCAGAAAGAAAAGTTCTAGTAGTAGAGGAATGAATAATTTAGGGTATATTAAGCTGTGGAGAGTTTTGAATGAGTATAATAATAATAATAATAATAATAATAATAATGCTGGAGCTTTGTTTCTGTTATCAAAGGAACACAGACCTGTACAAAATGTCATCGTGGAACCAGAGTGTAGAAATGAACCTACAGTTCGAGAGAGTTCTACACACACACACACACACACACACACACACACACACACACACTGAACTTTACAACAGCTGCAGGCATGTGAAATGGAAATAAATCAACTAAGGCAGGAAAAACTGTTTTGGATAAAATTGTTATTGTCCGTTACACACTGATCAACCTGTGTGACTCAGCTGTGCCTTTGAATCAAGAATCAATGAAGAGAGAACTGAACATTAACCTTTTATTGAAATTATTATTACAAAGGTGATTATAGTTACTATATGACTACAGCTACAACTGGAATGTGCTGATTCTGGTAGCGTTTGTAATTATTGTACCGACCACTCCTAGATAAAATTAAAATAAAATCTTACAATACTGTTTGAAAATCTAGAGCAAGATATTTTGTTATTTTACAAATAATAACGGGGCGGCACGGTGGTGTAGTGGTTAGCGCTGTCGCCTCACAGCAAGAAGGTCCGGGTTCGATCCCCGTGGCCGGCGAGGGCCTTTCTGTGTGGAGTTTGCATGTTCTCCCCGTGTCCGCGTGGGTTTCCTCCGGGTGCTCCAGTTTCCCCCACAGTCCAAAGACATGCAGGTTAGGTTAACTGGTGACTCTAAATTGAGCGTAGGTGTGAATGTGAGTGTGAATGGTTGTCTGTGTCTATGTGTCAGCCCTGTGATGACCTGGCGACTTGTCCAGGGTGTACCCCGCCTTTCGCCCGTAGTCAGCTGGGATAGGCTCCAGCTCGCCTGTGACCCTGTAGAACAGGATAAAGCGGCTAGAGATAATGAGATGAGATGAGACAAATAATAACACTTCAGATATTGTTTTAACAATAATAAGCATCACTGTATAAATGATAGAGTGCAAATAGTTCTGTAACTACATGTCCTTGGGGTTGATGAGACATGGAGGGGTGGGGATAAGATCTAGCCCACAGTTTACGTCGGAGCCCTTTGAGAGTAAATGCTTTGGCTTTCGCAACATTCTGTTCCCAAAAGCTGATGTTGGGAAAAAGTCTTTACACAAAGAAGGTTTTCTTGCTCCTGTAGTTGTAACTGTTCTTCAGTGTCGTGACTCTTCAGGAAAAAAAATGTATATTCCAACATGTAGCTAATGCTAATGCTAGGCCACAAATCTGCACCATCACTCCAGTCATTTCGAGGAATTTTGTACGGCTCATAACTGCTAATAAACTCTAATTTCCATGTATATCTATCCTTCGCTTCTTTCTGACTAAGATTGTCCAAGTAATCCGGTAACAGAGCTTTTTTTTAGCTGTAGTTTTCTTTGCACAACAGCAACAGATGCCGGACATCTCCGCTTGGCTTCAGTATGTGAACAGCCGATCAGCGGGTCCCGTATGTGTTTGCGATTTTTATGTCACGATTTACAACCAATGGGAGACATCCTTTGCCGGTTGTCCACCAATCACAGGCTCCCATGCCACAACGACGGTATGTTGATAAATATTTAGAAAATAAAAATGATATCATTACGAAATATATGAAACCATCAGAAGCATTAAAAAAAACATAATATATATACTGGTTAGAGGTAAGGAACATTATTCAGTGATAATGTTTATTATTAACTCCAATCGTGATATAAAATTTCCAAGTTTGACACCTGCCCACTTCAACCGCGCTGCTGGCACATGATGTCCTTGCATACATGTCAACCTATACGGAATGTCCGTATTTTATATGGATTTGATTCAATAAACGTAGTATACGGGCATATAAATAAAGTTATACGAATTCTTTAAAAAACTTCAATATTTATTTAGAGCTATAATCAATTCCCACGATGATAAAAGAGCGCATAACATTTACAAACGTACTGTACACCACAGACAGCCAGTAAAGGGTCTTATGAAATCGCATGTTATCTTGTGGTAGCAAGACTTCGTTCCACTTTTGATCATGCGCACACCACATTGCGAGAATCCCGCCAACGGGGAAATCATAGACATATAAACATAGACGCCGCCTTCTGCGTAGAATCATACGTCATCCTCGCCGCCATATTGGATGTGGCAAAGTGGAGATTCTTCAGCTGTCTCTGGTATAGCGTCTAGACAGTAGCCAAGAATAAAGATGCCTCATTGATGTGCTGCGTTTAACTGTACCAACAGGTTTACCGTCCAAACGAGATCACATAGGATTACCTTTCACAGGTGAGACTGGAAAAATACTTTTCATTGTATTTGGTCATTATAACGTAATTTTACGAACAGATTTTCCTGACTTTGTGGCTAATATGAAGTCTCGCGCATAATAGCCGCTCGGTGAAACCTGTCTCCAAACAACGAAGTATTTCCTTCGTAACTACGCTGATAACACTTTGTGTTTTTGTCGAACATTGGAGCTTTGTATTCATTCTGAAGGTTTATTGTTATTAATATTGAATAAAAAGTAACTGGGATATATCATTGTTAATTATCATTAAAATTTTAGGTAAATTATTTTAATTTGCATCTTATACGGATTTTATAAGGGAAATACAGATTTTGGAGGTTGGTTATACAGGTTTGTTTGATCAAAGGTTGACATGTATGTCCTTGACCCTCGTCGCCCTGAGCCAACTGGTATAATTATGTCATTACGTGGATCCTTCTGAGCCGAGCTTTTCCAGTCCACTCGAACACACGCATACTTCGATGAATTATAACCAAAAACAAGGAAATGTGAATGATTTCCTCAAAATATTTTTTGTACTTTTATATATTGTCGTGTTGATGAATAAAACTTAACGCATTTCCCGTGAAACGAGACGAGCTACTTTAGACTGGATCCCTGATCGCTTAGCGCAGAGTGAGGATACAGTCCATGTCTCTGACGCTTGGTAGGACTCATTTTATTCAGGAACCAGTCCAGGAAAACACGATTTTCAATAGACACAGGTGAACTTTGTTTTGAGGAGGAGTCGGATGTCACGATGTGTGATTCACTTTGCATAATAATAATAATAATAATAATAATCTACTGCCAGACTGACAGTTCAGATCTGCATCATGGATCAGTTGCCTGTGTTGTTTAGGTTGCCACCACCAACTTTTGTTATCTGATCAGACGATTACCATTAAAGTTTTACTCGTCCTTGCACAGACTTTAGTCGTCTCGGACGATCGGACATGCGGTTTTTCAAGCATTGGATTAAACTTTCACCAGTCCTGCTTATTCCTGCATCAACTTTCTGTGAAAGTGGGCAGGACTGGTCAGAGTTTGTGTAAGAAGGTAGGATTGGTGAAGCTTTGTGCAGAAGTGGGTGGGGCTGGGCAAATTTCCTGCATAAGCTGGAAATTTCATATGTAATGGATGGGATTGGTTCTACTTCCTGCGAGGATAAGTGTGAGAGGTTAATCTTTCTGTGGGAGTAAATGAGAGTGGATAAACTTTCTGCACGAATGCTTGGGAAACACCTACAGTATACGCCACCTTAACCGCAGATCAGTTAGATTATTTTAGACATTGCATGTTTGGTTTGTTTTTGTTTTTTAATATGTTTACACCAATGGTATGCACAAAACCGTTGCAAATTGAAAGACAACTGGTACATCTATTTTTTTATTCTTAAACAATGTTTTATTAATGTATTATTTAATTAGTGTTTCCTTACTTTTGTACACTTCTTAGATATCACTAACTAAACACTTAAAAAGTGACGAATAAGGTCAGGGTATATGAGAAGGTACAGTAAGTGTGAACACCGTGGTTAAAACAACAACAACAACAACAACAACAACGTGGCACCTGAAGCGCATGTACCCACCTGCCCCCCCCCCCCCCCCCCCCCCCCCCCCCACACACACACACACACACACACTGAAAATGAACCATCACCCAAATCCTATCTGCTCAATAGTGCTCCTGTGTCCATGGATCTATGGATGGGTGCCAATACTTTGTCAAGCCCAACAGATGAACTCCAGCTGGTAAACTATACCAATATCATGGACTAGTGGGTGTATACCGTACATGAATGAGTGTGTTTTGTGTTCATCTCACTCTGTGACTGTCTGTCTGCACACACACACACACACACACACACACACACACACTGTCCCACTTTTTGGCCTCAGTGTCGTCACTACACACCCCTTTGCTTTGGCAACCAACCTCGTTACTAAGTGTGACGCACATGCACGTGCACGCGCATGGGCTCGCCCAGCTCCACTCTTTCTCACGCACACCAAGAGGAGCACAGGTCAACCCAAACACACACACACACTAGTCGTACTATCCTTGTGAGAATCTCCCACTGACATAATTATATTGATGCAATAAATAACTAATTAATGCAATACGCCTCCTGAATCCAGCACTAACTTTAACCTCAGCTATCAAAAAGAAACCGTTTGCTTTTTTCTGTCCCTGTATGGACTTTTGGTCCCCACCAAGATATAAAAACATTGCACACACACACACACACACACACACACACACACACACACACACACACACACACCAGTGTGAAAATCATTTGTCTCATGATGTCCATAATTAGAGAATTGCATCATTTTTCAACAACATTCTACATGATGCTGCAAATACCAACATGTCTATTGATTTATTTATTAAGGTTGGTTCAGTACGGTACCTGGTCTGGTAGAACACTAATGGTACTAGTTCAGTACCAATACTGATTAAATTAATAAATATCAAAAGCTGTATTGTTTACATGCTGCATTAACTAAGTGAAAACAGTGACATCCTGCTTCTGTCTGTCTGTTCATGTGTCTATCTGTCTATGTAACTGTCTGTCCATCTGTCTGTTTGTCTTTGTGTCTCTGTTCATGTGTCTATCCATGTGTCTATCTGTCTGTCTGTCTATCTGTCCATGTATCTGTCTGTCTGTCTCTGTGTCTGTCTGTCTGTCTGTCCATCTATCCATCTGTCTTTGTGTCTCTGTCTATACAGTGGTGCTTGAAAGTTTGTGGACCCTTTAGAATTTTCTATATTTCTGCATAAATATGGCCTAAAACATCATCAGATTTTCACACAAGTCCTAAAAGTAGATAAAGAGAACCCAGTTAAACAAATGAGACAAAAATATTATACTTGGTCATTTATTTATTGAGGAAAATGATCCAATATTACATATCTGTGAGTGGCAAAAGTATGTGAACCTTTGCTTTCAGTATCTGGTGTGACCCCCTTGTGCAGCAATAACTGCAACTAAACGTATCCGCTAACTGTTGATCAGTCCTGCACACCGGCTTGGAGGGATTTTAGCCCATTACTCCGTACAGAACAGCTTCAACTCTGGGATGTTGGTGGGTTTCCTCACATGAACTGCTCACTTCAGGTCCTTCCAGAACATTTTGATTGGATTAAGGTCAGGACTTTGACTTGGCCATTCCAAAACATTAACTTTATTCTTCTTTAACCATTCTTTGGTAAAACGACTTGTGTGCTTAGGGTCGTTGTCTTGCTGCATGACCCACCTTCTCTTGAGATTCAGTTTATGGACAGATGTCCTGATATTTTCCTTTAGAATTCGCTGGTATAATTCAGAATTCATTGTTCTATCAATGATGGCAAGTCGTCCTGGCCTAGATGCAGCAAAACAGGCCCAAACCATGATACTACCACCACCATGTTTCACAGATGGGATCAGGTTCTTATGCTGGAATGCAGTGTTTTTCCTTTCTCCAAACATAACGCTTCTCATTTAAACCAAAAAGTTCTATTTTAGTATCATCTGTCCACAAAACATTTTTCCAACAGCCTTCTGGCTTGTCCACGTGCCCTTTAGCAAACTGCAGATGAGCAGCAATGTTCTTTTTGGAGAGCAGTGGCTTTCTCCTTGCATGCCTGCCATGAACACCATTGTTGTTCAGTGTTCTCCTGATGGTGGACTCATGAACATTAACATTGGCCAATGTGAGAGAGGCCTTCAGTTGCTTACAAGTTACCCTGGGGTCTTTTGTGACCTCACCGACTATTACACGCCTTGCTCTTGGAGTGATCTTTGCTGGTCGACCACTCCTGGGGAGGGTAACAATGGTCTTGAATTTCCTCCATTTGTACACAATCTGTCTAACTGTGGATTGGTGGAGTCCAAACTCTTTAGAGATGGTTTTGTAACCTTTTCCAGCCTGATGAGCATCAACAACGCTTTTTCTGAGGTCCTCAGAAATCTCCTTTGTTCGTACCATGATATACTTCCACAAACATGTGTTGTGAAGATCAGACTTTGATAGATCCCTGTTCTTTAAATAAAACAGGGTACCCGCTCACACCTGATTGTCATCCCATTGATTGAAAACACCTGACTCTAATTTCACCTTCAAATAAACTGCTAATCCTAGAGGTTCACATACTTTTGCCACTCACAGATATGTAATATTGGACCATTTTCCTCAATAAATAAATGACCAAGTATAATATTTTTGTCTCATTTGTTTAACTGGGTTCTCTTTATCTACTTTTAGGACTTGTGTGAAAATCTGATGATGTTTTCGGTCATATTTATGCAGAAATATAGAAAATTCTAAAGGGTTCACAAACTTTCAAGCACCACTGTATGTCCATCCATCTGTCTGTCTGTCTATTCCTCTGTCTTTGTGTCTGTCTATCCATGTGTCTGTCTGTCTGTCCATCTCTATGTCCATCCATCTGTCTGTCTGTGCATCTGTCTATCTGTCTGTCTGTGTGTCTGACTGTGGGTGACAGGTGCAGAAAGAAGGATTTATAAATAGCTAATTTTACAAATATCTGACTGCAGTTATATCTTTAGCCTCGTTATTCTTTCATTCATTCATGAAGGAATAAACTGATACGTAGACTAAGTTTACATCCACATTAATACAGTTTAGCTTTAAAATGAAAACGATCTCCATTCAGACGAGTTTTAGCTCCGTATCAGAAATAATCTCTGCAGCGATCACATGACCATTCATGTACACTGGGCCTGAGTGTGCTGCAAAAACAGCTGATCTTGTTTGTTTTCTTCCGAGAAAGAGTCACGTGATCGGAGCGTGATGAATCAGGGAAGGATACGTCATGAATGATGAGACCAAATCAGGAAATGAACGTGAGTGTCTGCATCAGTATTTCCAAAAGTCTCCATTTTGGGGGCTCGAAAACTCTGGAGTTGTGTGGACGCTGGGCATAAATGTCATAAAAGTGATGGGTTTTAAAACTAAAACGTATTAATCTGGACATACAGTGGTATGCAAAGGTTTGGGCACCCCTGGTCAAAATTGCTGTTACTGTGAACAGTTAAGCAAGTTGAAGATGAAATGATCTCCAAAAGGCATAAAGTTAAAGATGACTCATTCCCTTTATATTTTAAGCAAAAACAATTTTTCATTTTCATCTTTTACATTTTCTAAATGACAAAAAAGGAAAAGGGCCCGAAGCAAAAGTTTGGGCACCCTGCATGGTTAGTACCTACAGTAGTAATACCCCCTTTGGCAAGTATCACAGCTTGTAAACACTTTTTGTAGCCAGCTAATAATCTTTCAGTTCTTACCTGGGGGATTTTCACACATTGGTCCTTGCAAAAGGCTTCCAGTTCTACAAGTTTCTTGGGCTGTCTTGCATGCACTGCTCTTTTGAGATCTACAGTATCCACAGATTTTCAATGATGTTTAGGTCAGGGGACTGTGAGGGCCAGGGCAAAACCTTCAGCTTGGGCCTCTTGAGGTATTCCATTGTAGATTTTGAGGTGTGTTTTGGATCATTTTCTTATTGTAGGACCCGTCCTCTTTTTAACTTCAACTTTTTTACAGATGGTGTGATGTTTGCTTTCAGAGTTTGCTGGTATTTATTCGAATCCATGCTTCCCTCGACCAATGAAATGTGCCCTGTGCCACTGGCTGCAACACAACCCCAAAGCATGATCGAGCCACACCCATGCTTCAGAGTTGGAGACGTGTTCTTTCCTGGAATTTGGCCCCCTTTTTTCTCCAAACATACCTTTGCACATTGTGGCCAAAAAGTTCTATTTTGATTCCATCAGTCCGCAGGACTTGTTTCCAAAATGCATCAGGCTTATTCAGATGTTCATTTGCAAACTTCAGTCGCTGAATTTTGTGGCTCGGACGCAGGAAAGGTTTTCTTCTGATGACTCTCCCATGAAGGTCATATTTGTTCAGGTGTCGCTGCATAGTAGAACAGTGCACCACCACTCCAGGGTCTGCTAAATCTTTCTGAAGGTCTTTTGCAGTCAAATGGGGGTTTTATTTGCCTTTCTAACAATCCAACGAGCAGTTCTTTCACAAAGTTTTCTTCATCTTCCAGACCTCACCTTGATCTCCACTGTTTCTGTTAACTGCCATTTCTTAATAACATTACGATCTGAGGAAACAGCTACCTGAAAACACTTTGCTATGTTCTTGTAGCCTTCTCCTGCTTTGTGAGCATCAATTATTTTATTATTCAGAATGCGAGGGAGTTGCTTAGAGAAGCCCATGGCTGTTGATTTTAGGGACAAGTTTGAGGAGTCAGAGAATTTATACAGCTTTGAAATCTGCATCATCTGACCTTTCCTAACGAAGAATTTGAACAAGCCACAGCTCAGTAAGTTAATTAAGGTCTGGAACCTTGGTAAAAGTTACCTGAGAACTCAAATGTATTGGGGTGCCCAAACTTTCGCATGGTGTTCCTTTTCTTTTTTCACTCTCCAATTGTACAAAACAAAAATAATACACAAATCTTGCAGAAAACGCTGAAAAGAAATGTCTCATCTTTACCTTTATGCCTTTTGGTGATCAGTTCATCTTCTGCTCACTTAACTATTCACAGTAACAGACATTTTCAGTAAGGGTGCCCAAACTTTTGCATGCCACTGTAGGCTAAGAAGACAAATGGCAGCCTTAGCACCATCATCGCAGCAACTGGCTATAATGTCCGATCGGATAAACTTACAGTGGTGCTTGAAAGTTTGTGAACCCTTTAGAATTTTCTATATTTCTGCATAAATATGACCGAAAGCATCATCAGGTTTTCACACAAGTCCTAAAAGTAGATAAAGAGAACCCAGTTAAACAAATGAGACAAAAATATTATACTTGGTCATTTATTTATTGAGGAAAATGATCCAATATTACATATCTGTGAGTGGCAAAAGTATGTGAACCTTTGCTTTCAGTATCTGGTGTGACCCCCTTGTGCAGCAATAACTGCAACTAAACATTTGCGGTAACTGTTGATCAGTTCTGCAGACCGGCTTGGAGGAATTTTAGCCCATTCCTCTGTACAGAACAGCTTCAACTCTGGGATGTTTGTGGGTTTCCTCACATGAACTGCTCGCTTCAGGTACTTCCACAATATTTTGATTGGATTAAGGTCAGGACTTTGACTTGGCCATTCCAAAACATTAACTTTATTCTTCTTTAACCATTCTTTGGTAGAATGACTTGTGTGCTTAGGGTCGTTGTCTTGCTGCATGACCTACCTTCTCTTGAGAGTCAGTTCATGGACAGATGTCCTGATATTTTCCTTTAGAATTCGCTGCTATAATTCAGAATTCATTGTTCCATCAATGATGGCAAGCCGTCCTGGCCCAGATGCAGCAAAACAGGCCCAAACCATGATACTACCACCACCATGTTTCACAGATGGGATAAGGTTCTTATGCTGGAATGCAGTGTTTTCCTTTCTCCAAACATAACGCTTCTCATTTAAACCAAAAAGTTATATTCTGGTCTCATCTGTCCACAAAACATATTTCCAATAGCCTTCTGGCTTGTCCATGTGATCTTTAGCAAACTACAGACGAGCAGCAATGTTCTTTTTGGAGAGCAGTGACTTTCTCCTTGCAACCCTGCCATGCACACCATTGTTGTTCAGTGTTCTCCTGATGGTGGACTCATGAACATTAACATTAGCCAATGTGAGAGAGGCCTTCAGTTGCTTAGAAGTTACCCTGGGGTCTTTTGTGACCTCGCCGACTATTACACGCCTTGCTCTTGGAGTGATCTTTGTTGGTTGACCACTCCTGGGAAGGGTAACAATGGTCTTAAATTTCCTCCATTTGTTACAATCTGTCTGACTGTGGATGGGTGGAGTCCAAACTCTTTAGAGATGGTTTTGTAACCTTTTCCAGCCTGATGAGCATCAATAACGCTTTTTCTGAGGTCCTCAGGACTCTCCTTTGTTTGTGGCATGATACACTTCCACAAGCATGTGTTGTGAAGATCAGACTTTGATAGATCCCTGTTCTTTAAATAAAACAGGGTGCCCACTCACACCTGATTGTCATCCCATTGATTGAAAACACCTGACTCTAATTTCACCTTCAAATTAACTGCTAATCCTAGGGGTTCACATACTTTTGCCACTCACAGATATCTAATATTGGATCATTTTCCTCAATAAGCAAATGACCAAGTATAATATTTTTGTCTCATTTGTTTAAGTGGGTTCTCTTTATCTACTTTTAGGACTTGTGTGGAAATCTGATGATGTTTTCGGTCATATTTATGCAGAAATAAAGAAAATTCTAAAGGGTTCACAAACTTTCAAGCACCACTGTACCTCACAACTGGGCAAGTCTGTTAGCTAGGTTCAGGAATATTGCGAATAAGTCAACCCCGGACAAAGTTCGGTACCTATCACTGAGACAATCTTATTTTCAGTTTATTTATGTGATCATCACATTCGGGAAGTTTTCCCAAACCCATCTGTGAGTATTCGCTGCTTAGTTTGCTGACGAAAGCATCACAACAAAATTCCAGTGCGTGCATTGAAATTTTTTGCCACGTTTTTGGCCAATCACGAGGCAAAGATGCACCAAACAAAAACCTTGCAAAGCTTGGAGAACATTCGTCGTGCATCACACGATTGGTGATGTTACCAATTTTTCACCACCAAGTATTCACACATTAAACCCATCGCGAGTTGGAGTGTGACCTTAGTGTAATGTTTCATCAGGTTAGATGTATCATCTCCTCCCACCACATGACCTGAGGCACTGTTTGCACAGAGGTGTTGAGGAGACGCCGCCTCTCCACTATCACTCACCCTAAAAGCAAAATATCTCCATATCTCATTCAGAGAGCTTTACTTCTCCACAGGTTTCAGTGTTCTCATGTCACGAGTTTGTTCAGCAGTCGCCAAATCCACAGCGTCTTCCCAAACGTAGCTAGATTTTTTTTAAAAAATGTTATTCTTTCTTTATTGAGGGTAGCACTAAATATCTGTAGCTAATTTACACATGGCCCTCAAAATAAAAACCTAAAATAACAAAAAATTAATATAAATTAAAAGCAAAGCCTAAATGAAAATTACAATACAAATTTATGATTCTTAATCATAGTGTTAAATGAACCCAGACTTGAACAGCTCTTTATCTCTTTAGGGAGATTGTTCCATAAGATAACTGCTCACTGGTCAGAGCAAGTGCTCTTCCACCTTTAAAGGCCAATTTATGCTGACAACCCAGTCCTCGCAGATGGTGTTGCAGATAGCATCTGCGTAGCCCCCCCCACCTTCGCAGACGCTCTGCGCGCACCTCCCAAAAATTGTGACCAAAGCAGAAGCCTCGCAGACAGCGTCGCAGACAAGAGGGCTCTGATTGGTCCACTCTACATGCGCTGTACACGCAATTCCGCTTCCCTACTTTCCCGGTTTGTTTTGTTTTCACGACCGGCATTTTTAAAAACACGAGCAAAGATGGAGCAGCATGAAGAGCGGTTGATTGAGGAAGTGCGTACATCTATACGCCTCCAGTTCTAGTCATTATAAAAAAAAAAGTTCTAGTCATTATAAGTAACCGGAGGATAAACACTCCACTAACCACACCCACCAACTACTCCTAGCGACTTCGCGCCCCCTTGCGTTGTGGCGGTGAATAACATCGCGCACGCCTATTACTCCCCGCTCAACGATAAATTACAACTGTCTGCGAAAAGCTATCTGTGAAAGCCTTGTCGCAAGAGCATGCAGAGGCCTTAAGAGTTCACTCTTATGCCACACCCACGAGCTGCCAGATTAGTCTTAAAGGACAGGCGAAAGAGTGACCTCTTAAAAGTTGCACTTCACCTTTTTTGTGAAATGGTACCGTACCATTTCAAAGGTCAAATTCACCAGGAAGGCCCCGGTCACACTCCAGCTCGCAATGGGTTTTTCGAATCCTTGGTGATGAAAACATTGCTAGCCACCAATTGTGCGATGCACAGCAAATGTTTTTGTGTGTGTGTGTGTGTGTGTGTGTGTGTGTGTGTGTGTGTGTGTGTGTCCACCTTGTAAGTAGCCAAAAATGTAGCAAAAATTTTCAATGCATGTACTGAAATTTGGTGCTGATGTTTTTGTCGGCAAACTAAGTGGTGCATACATGTCAACCTATACGGAATGTCTGTATTTTATATGGATTTGATTCAATAAACGTATACGGGCGTACAAATAAAGTTATACGGATTCTTTAAAAAAAATTCAATATTTATTTAGAGCTATAATCAATTCCCACGATGATAAAAGAGCGCATAACATTTACAAACGTACTGTACACCACTGACAGCCAGTAAAGAGTCTTATGAAATCGCGCGTTATCTTGTGATAGTGAGACTTCGTTCCACTTCTGATCATGCGCACACCGCATTGTGAGAATCCCGCCAACCGGGAAGTTACATTTTGTTTGAAACGCGTATTTCCACCTGAGCGACTTTCACTAGCGACTGAAAAGATTCTGAATGGGCACTCCGGCAAGATCAACACAGACACTTGCTGTGACATGCAGCCTCATGAGGTATTGGTGCAGAGCGCTAAAAAAGCTGTCATGGAGTACAATTCAGAACATTAGAGTGACACTTTGTGTTTTTGTCGAACATTGGAGCTTTGTATTCATTCTGAAGGTTTATTGTTATTAATATTGAATAAAAAGTAACTTGGATATATCATTGTTAATTATCATTCAAATTTTAGGTACAGTGGTGCTTGAAAGTTTGTGAACCCTTTAGAATTTCCTATATTTCTGCATAAATATGACCGAAAACATCATCAGATTTTCACACAAGTCCTAAAAGTAGATAAAGAGAACCCAGTTAAACAAATGAGATAAAAAATATTATACTTGATCATTTATTTATTGAGGAAAATGATCCAATATTACATATCTGTGAGTGGCAAAAGTATGTGAACCTTTGCTTTCAGTATCTGGTGCGACCCCCTTGTGCAGCAATAACTGCAACTAAACATTTGTGGTAACTGTTGATCAGTCCTGCACACCGGCTTGGAGGAATTTTAGCCCATTCCTCTGTACAGAACAGCTTCAACTCTGGGATGTTGGTGGGTTTCCTCACATGAACTGCTCGCTTCAGGTCCTTCCACAACATTTCCATTGGATTAAGGTCAGGACTTTGACTTGGCCATTCCAAAACATTAACTTTATTCTTCTTTAACCATTCTTTGGTAGAACGACTTGTATGCTTAGGATTGCTGTCTTGCTGCATGACCCACCTTCTCTTAAGATTTAGTTCATGGACAGATGTCCTGATATTTTCCTTTAGAATTTGCTGGTATAATTCAGAATTCCTTGTTCCAACAATGATGGCAAACCATCCTGGCCCAGATGCAGCAAAACAGGCCCAAACCATGATACTACCACTACCATGTTTCACAGATGGGATAAGGTTCTTATGTTGGAATGCAGTGCTTTCCTTTCTCCAAACATAACGCTTCTCATTTAAACCAAAAAGTTCTATTTTGGTCTCATCTGTCCACAAAACATTTTCCAATAGCCTTCTGGCTTGTCCACATGATCTTTAGCAAACTGCAAATGAGCAGCAATGTTCTTTTTGGAGAGCAGTGGACCTTGCAACCCTGCAATGCACACCATTGTTGTTCAGTGTTCTCCTGATGGTGGACTCATGAACATTGGCTAATGTTAATGTGAGAGAGGCCTTCAGTTGCTTAGAAGTTACCTTGGGGTCCTTTGTGACCTCGCCGACTATTACACACTTTGCTCTTGGAGTGATCTTTGTTGGTGGACCACTCCTGGGGAGGGTAACAATGGTCTTGAATTTCCTCCATTTGTACACAGTCTGTCTGACTGTGAATTGGTGTAGTCCAAACTCTTTAGAGATGGTTTTGTAATCTTTTCCAGCCTGATGAGCATCAACAACGCTTTTTCTGAGGTCCTCAGAAATCTCCTTTGTTCGTGTCATGATACACTTCCACAAACATGTGTTGTGAAGATCAGACTTTGATAGATCCCTGTTCTTTAAATAAAACAGGGTGCCCACTCACACCTGATTGTCATCCCATTGAATGAAAACACCTGACTCTAATTTCACCTTCAAATGAACTGCTAATCCTAGAGGTTCACATACTTTTGCCACTCACAGATATGTAATATTGGATCATTTTCCTCAATAAATAAGTGACCAAGTATAATATTTTTGTCTCATTTGTTTAACTGGGTTCTCTTTATCTACTTTTAGGACTTGTGTGAAAATATGATGATGTTTTAGGTTATATTTATGCAGAAATATAGGAAATTCTGAAGGGTTCACAAACTTTCAAGCACCACTGTAAATTATTTTAATTTGCATCTTATAAGGATTTTATAAGGGAAATACGGATTTTAGAGGTTGGCTATACAGGTTTGATTGACCAAAGGTTGACATGTATGGTGGTGAATACTCGCAGATGGGTAGCTTGGTGAACCTTCGCTACTAAAACACCTCATTTTCATTGATAAACCATCACCAAGCATTGCGATGGTGCTGTAGTGTCACTGTAGCCTTAATGGCTCGCAAGTTAGGAGCTTTCAAGTTAGTTGCATAAGCTAGCTAGTGTTCTGTGAGCTACTTAATTTTAACCACAGAGAAACTTTTGGCATAGAAAAGATTAAGAACACAAATACAACTACAGTGGTGCTTTAAAGTTTGTGAACCCTTTAGAATTTTCTATATTTCTGCATAAATATGACCTAAAACATCATCAGGTTTTCACACAAGTCCTAAAAGTAGATAAAGAGAACCCAGTTAAACAAATGAGACAAAAATATTATACTTGGTCATTTAATTATTGAGGAAAATGATCCAATATTACATATCTGTGAGTGGCAAAAGTATGTGAACCTTTGCTTTCAGTTTCTGGTGTGACCCCCTTGTGCAGCAATAACTGCAACTACGCGTTTGCGGTAACTGTTGATCAGTCCTGCACACCGGCTTGGAGGAATTTTAGCCCGTTCCTCCGTACAGAACAGCTTCAACTCTGGGATGTTGGTGGGTTTCCTCATATGAACTGCTCACTTCAGGTCCTTTCACAACATTTCGATTGGATTAAGGTCAGGACTTTGACTTGGCCATTCCAAAACATTAACTTTATTCTTCTTTAACCATTCTTTGGTAGAACGACTTGTGTGCTTAGGGTCATTGTCTTGCTGCATGACCCACCTTCTCTTGAGATTCAGTTCATGGACAGATGTCCTGACATTGTCCTTTAGAATTCGCTGGTATAATTCAGAATTCATTGTTCCATCAATGATGGAAAGCCGTCCTGGCCCAGACGCAGCAAAACAGGCCCAAACCATGATACTACCACCACCATGTTTCACAGATGGGATAAGGTTCTTATGCTGGAATGCAGTGTTTTCCTTTCTCCAAACATAACGCTTCTCATTTAAACCAAAAACTTCTATTTTGGTCTCATCTGTCCATGAAACATTTTTTCAACAGCCTTCTGGCTTGTCCACATGATCTTTAATAAACTGCAGACAAGCAGCAATGTTCTTTTTGGAGAGCAGTGGCTTTCTCTTTGCAACCCTGCCATGCACACCATTGTTGTTCAGTGTTCTCCTGATGGTGGACTCATGAAAATTAACATTAGCCAATGTGAGAGAGGCCTTCAGTTGCTTACAAGTTACCCTGGGGTCCTTTGTGACCTCGCCGACTATTACACGCCTTGCTCTTGGAGTGATCTTTGTTGGTGGACCACTCCTGGGGAGGGTAACAATGGTCTTGAATTTCCTCCATTTGTACACAATCTGTCTGACTGTGGATTGGTGGGGTCCAAACTCTTTAGAGATGGTTTTGTAACCTTTTCCAGCCTGATGAGCATCAACAACGCTTTTTCTGAGGTCCTCAGAAATCTCCTTTGTTCATGCCATGATACACTTCCACAAACATGTGTTGTGAAGATCAGACTTTGATAGATCCCTGTTCTTTAAATAAAACAGGGTGCTCACTCACACCTGATTGTCATCCCATTGATTGAAAACACCTGACTCTAATTTCACCTTCAAATAAACTGCTAATCCTAGAGGTTCACATACTTTTGCCACTCACAGATATGTAATATTGGATCATTTTCCTCAATAAATAAATGACCAAGTATAATATTTTTGTCTCATTTGTTTAACTGGGCTCTCTTTATCTACTTTTAGGACTTGTGTGAAAACCTGATGATGTTTTCAGTCATATTTATGCAGAAATATAGAAAATTCTAAAGGGGTCACAAACTTTCAAGCACCACTGTAGAACGGTTAGCTCATTTCCTTTTAGATACTTTTGTAAACATGTGTACGCACCAAATTTTCAGGTACAGGATTATGTTGGGTAGCTAAACGATGTCACACTCAGGCAGCTAGATATCGCCGTTATCCCATCGCAAAGCATGGTGATGGAGCCGTAGTGTGACTGTAGCCTTAGTGGAGCAACTCGATTCGGTTTTTTGCTTTGAGTGGCATAATTTTAGGTCATGAATTATCTATTTGGGGTTAAAAGCAGAGTGCTAACCTCCTAGTGGTTTTCCCCGGGCAACGGCTGCTGCAATGACCCTGGGCTGCGATACCATCAGGGGTGGGGCGGAGAACTAGCAGGTTTGCCTGCAAAGGCTCCCCCCGCTCCTGGCAGGTTCAACCATGGTGGGACGGTTCCCAGGGGAGCTGCTGCTGGCTAATAGCACCTGCACCGCCTCAGCCCCCGATGGGCGGTCTATAAATCCAGCCGAGGTTGTGCGATGGGTTAGCAACCCCCCACATAAAACAAATCTGCTACAAAACCTCGCATATGTACTGTCCATGAAAAGGGAAGGATCAGTAGAGCTGGTCGCCAACAAACTGGCACGCCTGAGCGTCGCAGTAGCAGGTCTTACAGAAGTACGCTGGCCTGGATCTGGCACACATGTAGCAAAGATCCGTTCGGCCCATCTCCGGCCACCAGGGCGGAGCCACCCCTGGGACTTACTGAGGGAACCGACCACCACCACCTGGTCCCGTCCCAGACGCACATGGTCCGACCAGCTGAGCGACGACCTGCAGGCTGCTGGCCTCAACATCGCCACCGCCTGGGAGGCTGCCAGGAACAGATGCGCCTGGAGAGCCATATGCAGAAGCGCCACGCTCCCTTCGGGAGCATGCGGAGCTGAGTGAGCGAATGATCTGAGTGTCCTGCATGTATCATGGATTTACGGTGTGTCTGGCGTTCACTAAACATCACAAGTGCTGGTTAAAATATATACTAAAGTACGCACTCCTGAAGTTAACAGTGCATATTTAAAGCCCAGCTCTGGGTGTGACGCTGTGATCTGCAGGTCGTTAGTGATGCACGACTAGTGCGGGCTGTGCGGTATGCTGATGACGTAGGACGACGCCATTTTATTTGCAGCCAAGGTGCACGCGCCCCGTGAGCACGCGCCGTCCCGAGCGTTCCTCCGGAGCAGTCCCGGGGCTTCACGGCTGCGACCAATCACCGGCAAACCGGACACGTGACACTCAATGTGCCGCGGCTCGCGCTGAGCGCCCGCGTGCGCGTCGCCATTGGTTAAAAGTAGGTCAGCGCGACCACGCGCCGCTCAGCGAAACACACCGCCCTCGCGACGGAGAGAGCTCTGATTGGACAGCACGCGACAAACAGCCGGCCAGCAGCCAATCACAATCACAGGGATCCGAAAGCAAACCCCGCCCACTTGCTGTTACTGTGGGGGCGCGAGACTGCGCGAGCTGCTTGATCTGATGGTTCATGGATAAATGAGGCAACGCTGGAGGGATTATTATTATTATTATTATTATTACACTACCGTTCAAAAGTTTGGGGTCACTTTGAAATGTCCTTATTTTTGAAAGAAAAGCACTGTTCTTTTCAATGAAGATCACTTTAAACTAATCAGAAATCCACTCTATACATTGCTAATGTGGTAAATGACTATTCTAGCTGCAAATGTCTGGTTTTTGGTGCAATATCTCCATAGGTGTATAGAGGCCCATTTCCAGCAACTCTCACTCCAGTGTTCTAATGGTACAATGTGTTTGCTCATTGCCTCAGAAGGCTAATGGATGATTAGAAAACCCTTGTACAATCATGTTAGCACAGCTGAAAACAGTTGAGCTCTTTAGAGAAGCTATAAAACTGACCTTCCTTTGAGCAGATTGAGTTTCTGGAGCATCACATTTGTGGGGTCGATTAAACGCTCAAAATGGCCAGAAAAATGTCTCGACTATATTTTTGATTCATTTTACAACTTATGGTGGTAAATAAAAGTGTGACTTTTCATGGAAAACACAAAATTGTCTGGGTGACCCCAAACTTTTGAACGGTAGTGTATGTAAGTCAAGTCAACTTGATTGTCAAATATGCTATACATGCTCGACGTACAGCACAGATGAAATTTCAGTCCTCTCTGACCCACGGTGCAAACAGGCAATGCAATAAATAAAAATAGAATAACTGAAATAAACAATATAAACAGTGTAAACACTCTTGATAAGAAACAGACATAGACTAAACACTTATATACACACACACACACATATATATATAC
This sequence comes from Neoarius graeffei, assembly GCF_027579695.1. Lineage (NCBI taxonomy): Eukaryota > Metazoa > Chordata > Actinopteri > Siluriformes > Ariidae > Neoarius > Neoarius graeffei. The sequence goes on from NC_083590.1 coordinate 8,468,103, forward strand.
ACACACACATAAATTGGAGCAAAAGGACATAAAATAAACAGTCAAGGGCGCTTGAGGTATAGCAGGTAAACATGAAATAAGCAGTATAAACAATAAACTAATAGCTGTTAAGGTGAGGTAGTGCGGAATAGTGCAAATGAGCGAGGTAAAGTGAGATGTGCGGTCCCTGAGTTCAGTGTGTTAATGAACAATGAGGTGTGTGTGTGTATGTGTGTGTTGGGGGGGGAACTCTGAGGGTGACATGTCAGATGCTGAAGGGGGGGCAGGGGGGTGTGCGGGCAGAATCTGTGGCAGAGGGGGGAGGAGGGGCAGAACAGGGAGGGAGTTGAGCCTCCTGACCGCCTGGTGAAAGAAACTGTCCTTGAGCCTGCTGGTTTTGGCCCGGAGACTCCGCAGTCTCCTCCCCGATGGCAGCAGGCTGAAGAGGCTGTGAGATGGGTGGGTGGGGTCACCTGCAATCCTGATGGCTTTGCGGGTGAGGGGGGAGTTATAGATATCCATAAGAGAAGGGAGAGAGACACCAATGATCCTCTCAGCTGCTCTCACGATGCACTGCAGAGTCTTGCAGCAGGACACGGTGCAGGCGCCGTACCACACGGTGATGCAGCTGGTCAGGATGTGCTCGACGGTGCCTCTGTAGAATGTGTGCATACACTTTTTAAAAATAAAACATTTGTCATATTTTTCCCCCCGGTGATTTTATAGCAGAGAAAAAGATACACAGAGTGCCTTGCAAAAGTATTGGCCCCCTTGCTGTGTTTCCTGTTTGGCTGCATTACAAATAACATGGAATTTTATTTGATTTGGATTTTTATGTAACGGACCTAACAATGCAATCCAAATTATTGACATGGAATTGAAAACAAATTTTTTATTAAAAACTGAAATTATTTAAGGGGCAGCACGGTGGAGTAGTGGTTAGCACTGTTGCCTCATAGCAAGAAGGTCCTGGGTTCGAGCCCAGCAGCTGATGAGGGCCTTTCAGTGTGGAGTTTGCATGTTCTCCCCCATGTCTGTCGGGGTTTCCTCCAGGTGCTCTGGTTTCCCCCACAGTCCAAAGACATGCATCCATCCATCCATTATCTGTAGCCGCTTATCCTGTCCTACAGGGTCGCAGGCAAGCTGGAGCCTATCCCAGCTGACTACGGGCGAAAGGCGGGGTACACCCTGGACAAGTCGCCAGGTCATCACAGGGCTGACACATAGACACAGACAACCATTCACACTTACCAGTACATTCACACTTGCGGTCAATTTAGAGTCACCAATTAGCCTAACCTGCATGTCTTTGGACTGTGGGGGAAACCGGAGCACCTGGAGGAAACCCGGATAGACACAGGGAGAACATGTAAACTCTGCACAGAAAGGCCCTCGCCGGCCACTGGGCTTGAACCCAGGACCTTCTTGCTATGAGGCGACAGCGCTAAACATTACACCACTGTGCCAACCCCCAAAGACATGCAGGTTAGGTTAACTGGTGACTCTAAATTGACCGTAGGTGTGAATGTAAGTGTGAATGGTTGTCTGTGTTTGTGTGTGTCAGCCCTGTGATGACCTGGCGACTTGTCCAGGGTGTACCCCGCCTTTCGCCCATAGTCAGCTGGGATAGGCTCCAGCTTGCCTGCGACCCTGTAGGACAGGATAAAGCGGCTACAGATAATGGATGGTTGGATGGATGGAATTATTTGAGTGCACATGTATTCACGCTGTTTGCTACGAAATGCTGAAATAAAATCTCGTCTTTTTGATTAACTTCAGAAGTCCCATAATTAGGTGATTAAGGTCCAACTTTGTGCAATGAAAGTGTCACATGATGATAAACAGTGCAATCAAGTTTACTGAAGTATGCCTGTTAGTTTTATACATATAGTAGAGAGAGTCATTTTAAAAAATCATTAAGGAAGCCACGGTCTAATTCAATTCAATTCAATTCAATTCAATTCAATTCAATTCAAAGAACTTAATTTTTCCGTTCAGAACTTCATATGGGAAAAGCATCAGTGTGTATCCAATTCATCTACCCACACACACACCACATACAACTTACCCCATGGACCAATTAACAGTGGACAAAGCACAATAAATAACGTAAATAAATAACGTAATAAAAACAATAAATAATTAAAGATATAATTAAATTATATGTCTTAATAGAAGAGAATAAGTAAAGAAATATCTCCTGGAGAACCCCATGAAGCTGCCCTTCCACCATGACGAGGGTACAAGTCAAAGTCAAAGCCCTTTCCACACCAGAATCTGGTCTTCCCAGGCAGTCTCCTGTCCCAGTACTAACGAACTCTTTAAGGCGTATGGATGCAGCGCCAATTTCCATTTCTGCAGCCCTCAGCCTCTCGCCTATACAGCTAGGGTTACAGTGGGGGGGGGGCGGGTCCTCTGGCAACCACGAGAGTTTGACTCTCCACTCACATCTGTATTGCCAGATGGTAGTAGGTGCCATTTTTATGATGGTCTTTAGTATGACCTGACCACAAGTAGAACTTGTGATCTCCCGATCAAGAGGTGGACACGCTAACCACTAGGCCAACTCGTGGAACGACAAGGGTACACAAAAGGATAAAGAATTTGGGCGGCATGGTGGTGTAGTGGTGGTGTAGTGGTTCCAGGTTTGAACCTTGCGGCTGACAGGGGCTTTTCTGTGTGGAGTTTGCATGTTCTCCCTGTGTCTGTGTGGGTTTCCTCCGGGTGCTCCAGTTTCCCCCACAGTCCAAAGATTTGGTACAATGGGGCCACTGTAATTGGTGCAAGCTGTAGTGGTTTCCCAGCCTTAATGTTTGTACATATATATATATATATATATATATATATATATATATATATATATATATCTTGCTATGGCAAAGCTAATAAATTAAAATCAAGAAGTAGCTTTGGGACTAAAAGGCTGCTGGTTCAATTCCCTGGATTAGCAGGAATGTCTGAAGTGCCCTTGAGGAAGGCACCTAACCCCAGACTGCCCCGGGTGTGTTGTACGTTGCTCTGAATAAGAGCGTCTGCTAAATGCCTGTAATGTAATGCACTGGAATGTAAGATGCTCCAGGAAATGCTTGTGTTTTCCTCTGCACTGGTGTCACCTGCCAAAACCAAAAGGAAAACAAGTCTTGCTGGGTCACATCCCGACATTAAGCTCTTCTCATGTATGCCAAAACGACCAGGGATTAAGGCGTGTGAAATATGTATGGAATTTTTTCGCATGCACGGGCATTGAACACACACCCATTTCTGTAAGGGATCAATACAGATCCCGTGAGATTTCAGAGGAAACTTTGTTGAACAGAAATAAGTCTGGAAAACTCATCCCGTCTGAATAGGCTGTCTGAATGAGTGCCCGGGCCGGGCTCGTACTGGGCGCGTACTGGGCTCCTATGAGTTTCTGCTGTGGTCAGGAGACATGAAGACACTCTTGAGAACTTTCCGTGCCAGGTGAACAGTGCACACGGTTTGCTCAGAGTTTGCATGTGGCCACGTGACCATGTTGTTTCTGCACAGACTGAGAGGAAATAAAAAAAACAGCTTAAGCGTGAACGAGAAACGAAACCGTTTCAGGTTTCTGTCGCGCGCGTCCTCTGCTCCGCTCCGCCCCGCCCAGCTTATCTGAATAATTCGGCTATTCATGAGCGTGACGTCAGAGTCGGCGGCGCGCGCACATGGGAGTCGAGCCCGCTCGCGCTGGAGGCGCTCAGAAGCAGCAGAACCGCACGCGGGAGTGACGGCGGGAGCGCGCGCCGCTTTAACACGCACCCGCTGCTGCTCCGCTCCGCGCGCGCGCTGGTTTTATTTTCATTTCCGGAGCGCGTGCTGTCTGTCCGCCGCTTTACTGCCTTTGCTTTGCACTTTATTATTATTATTATTATTATTATTATTATTATTATTATTATTATTATCCTGTAGAACTCGGTCCCGGGGGATTAAAGCGCGCTCGTGCACAGCGATGGAGAAAATGTCGCGGCCCGTTAACTCCGCTTTCCTGCCTCCGACCCACGGAGTGCTCAAATCCCTCCTGGAGAACCCCATGAAGCTGCCCTTCCACCACGACGAGGGTACACACACACACACACACACACACACCGAACACACACACACACACACACACACACACCAAACACACACACACACACACACCAAACATACACATACACAAAAGGATGTTCGCGCTCTTGACGCGCTTATTGTCGTGTTATTGAGATGTTATTACCGCGCACTTGCATTATTATTATTATTATTATTATTATTATTATTATTATTATTATGCTGCATCCTGGTTTTATTTTGCTGTTGCATTGTTGGGATTTATGACTGCAACATAACTGCATTGTTCATTCTGCATTTGTTGTGCATTTTTATTATTATTATTATTATTATTATTATTATTATTATTATTATTGCATTCTTGTTCTTCATCTTCCTCATTCGTCCTTATGTGTCCATGCATACTTGCAAAAATGTGGTTATGTCTTTTTAACTTTTTCAGTTTCTTACTTTTCTGCATTATTTTATTTACAACATGATTGCATTGCATATATAGTGTGTATAGTGTGCATACTTTATAGTGTATAGTGTGTATAGTATATAGTGTGTGTATAGTATATAGCATGTATAGTGTATTGTGTATAGTGTGTATAGTGTAGTGTGTGTAGTATAGTGTGTATAGTGTGTATAGTATATAGTGTGTATAGTATATAGTGTGTGTATAGTGTAGCGTGTATAGTATAGTGTGTATAGTATATAGTGTGTGTATAGTGTATAGTGTGTGTATATTGTAGTGTGTATAGTGTGTGTATAGTGTATAGTTTGTGTATAGTGTAGTGTCTATAGTATAGCGTATAGTGTGTATAGTATATAGTGTGTGTATTGTGTAGTGTGTGTATAGTGTGTGTACAGTGTAGTGTGTATAGTGTGTGTATAGTGTGTGTATAGTTTGTGTATAGTGTAGTGTCTATAGTATAGTGTATAGTGTGTATAGTGTATAGTGTGTGTATGTTGTAGTGTGTATAGTGTGTGTATAGTGTAGTGTCTATAGTATAGTGTATAGTGTGTATAGTATATAGTGTGTGTATAGTGTATTGTGTATAGTGTGTATAGTGTAGTGTGTGTAGTATAGTGTGTATAGTGTGTATAGTATATAGTGTGTATAGTGTGTATGGTATATAGTGTGTGTATAGTGTAGCGTGTATAGTATAGTGTGTATAGTATATAGTGTGTGTATAGTGTGTGTATATTGTAGTGTGTATAGTGTGTGTATAGTGTATAGTTTGTGTATAGTGTAGTGTCTATAGTATAGCGTATAGTGTGTATAGTATATAGTGTGTGTATTGTGTAGTGTGTGTATAGTGTGTGTATAGTGTAGTGTGTATAGTGTGTGTATAGTTTGTGTATAGTGTAGTGTCTATAGTATAGTGTATAGTCTGTATATGGTATAGTGTGTGTATGTTGTAGTGTGTATAGTGTGTGTATAGTGTAGTGTCTATAGTATAGTGTATAGTGTGTATAGTGTATAGTGTGTGTATGTTGTAGTGTGTATAGTGTAGTGTCTATAGTATAGTGTATAGTGTGTATAGTATATAGTGTGTGTATAGTGTAGTGTGTATAGTGTATAGTGTGTGTATTGTAGTGTGTATAGTGTGTATTTGCTTTATTGTTGCCTTCTTGCATTATCTGCATGTCTTGTGCATTGTTAATTGTTCATTTTTGCACTGCTGTGTTGTGTGTAACATCATAGTGCTGTTATTTGTGTATGCGTGTGTGTGTGTGTGTGCGTGTGTGTGTGTATGCGTGTGTGTGTGTGTGTGTGTACGTGTTTTGAAGCAGTGGACATATCAGTCAGAGCACCGTGGTTACAGTTACGGTTGTGTTTTGGAATACGGTTAAAGGGCTGAGACTCGCTCTTCATGTTTGACAGCAGCGTGAATCTTTGCAGGATGATGTATTTTGCCTGCAGAGTGAGAAGAGTGTGCACTCCTTCCTCCTCTCTCTCTCTCTCAGTGTGAGACTGATTCTATTACTCAAATCACAACACATGATTTAATGGCAGTCGTTTTGGCGCCTGGTAGCGTTTCCCTTCGCGCCACTCCAGCACCACCTGATTAACTGTCCAAAAATAATCAGCTGGTTATAATCTCTTCTATCGGCAGAAAGTTGTGTCCATTTAAAGCCTGCTGTGAAGTTGACCTGCTGTCCCCTATAGGGGGCGCTGTGAGCAGCACCACCCCATCGCTGGAGTGTGGAAGTGTCAGTCTGCAAACTGACCTGATTGGAAAAATTATTTCATTGAATGCGTGAAATCTTTTGAGATGTGTTTAAAGTTCAACTTGTTTGCGTGGATAATCGGCATCTAAAGGAAAAATCGTAATGGAACGCGTGCACAGTGTTCTCTTTACGTCCAATCCGGTCTGATCAATCCACCGTGAGCAGGCTCGCTTTTAGCTGTGCGGCCGGAGACAGGAAGGGAAGGTGAAGGTGAAATCAGAAGAACAGGACAGTAACCGGTTGAGCTTCATGCTAACTCAGTTCCCACGTTGCATTTTTCATTGTTAGCTAAGAAAGTGTCATGCCCCCCTCCCCCCCACTCAGACCCATGCTGTGTGTGTTTGTTCTTTTGTGCGTCTGTGATATAGTCTTTCCCAATCTGATCATCTGTGGATTCACTTCACTTCCCTTTAAATCACTCTGGCTTAAAAGCATCAGCGGAATAAACACTGATTAACGTTAAAGGAAACAGATGTGAAAGCCGTGTTTATTCTCAGCCTGTTGACGTAAAAAGTGAAACCAAAATCAGAGATGTTTTGCATCGAGAGCACACAAAAAAATACATCACTGTTTTTACTGTTTTCACTCAGATGCACTTTAAATAAATCTGAGTATTATTGAAGGCTTTATTTTAGAGTTTGCTGCTTCTTTACAGTGAAGGAGGCGTGGCTTCTGTATCTATCAGTCTCAGTGAAGGAGGCGTGGCTTCTGTATCTATCAGTCTCAGTGAAGGAGGCGTGGCCTCTGTATCTATCAGTCTCAGTGAAGGAGGCGTGGCCTCTGTATCTATCAGTCTCAGTGAAGGAGGCGTGGCTTCTGTATCTGTCAGTCTCAGTGAAGGAGGCGTGGCCTCTGTATCTATCAGTCTCAGTGAAGGAGGCGTGGCTTCTGTATCTATCAGTCTCAGTGAAGGAGGCGCGGCCTCTGTATCTATCAGTCTCAGTGAAGGAGGCGTGGCCTCTGTATCTATCAGTCTCAGTGAAGGAGGCATGGCTTCTGTATCTGTCAGTCTCAGTGAAGGAGGCGTGGCCTCTGTATCTATCAGTTTCAGTGAAGGAGGTGTGGCCTCTGTATCTGCCAGTCTCAGTGAAGGAGGCGTGGCCTCTGTATCTATCAGTCTCAGTGAAGGAGGCGTGGCCTCTGTATCTGTCAGTCTCAGTGAAGGAGGCGTGGCCTCTGTATCTATCAGTCTCAGTGAAGGAGGCGTGGCCTCTGTATCTGCCAGTCTCAGTGAAGGAGGCGTGGCCTCTGTATCTATCAGTCTCAGTGAAGGAGGCGTGGCCTCTGTATCTATCAGTCTCAGTGAAGGAGGCGTGGCCTCTGTATCTATCAGTCTCAGTGAAGGAGGCGTGGCTTCTGTATCTGTCAGTCTCAGTGAAGGAGGCGTGGCCTCTGTATCTATCAGTCTCAGTGAAGGAGGCGTGGCTTCTGTATCTATCAGTCTCAGTGAAGGAGGCGCGGCCTCTGTATCTATCAGTCTCAGTGAAGGAGGCGTGGCCTCTGTATCTATCAGTCTCAGTGAAGGAGGCGTGGCTTCTGTATCTGTCAGTCTCAGTGAAGGAGGCATGGCCTCTGTATCTATCAGTCTCAGTGAAGGAGGTGTGGCCTCTGTATCTGCCAGTCTCAGTGAAGGAGGCGTGGCCTCTGTATCTATCAGTCTCAGTGAAGGAGGCGTGGCCTCTGTATCTGTCAGTCTCAGTGAAGGAGGCGTGGCCTCTGTATCTGCCAGTCTCAGTGAAGGAGGCGTGGCCTCTGTATCTATCAGTCTCAGTGAAGGAGGCGTGGCCTCTGTATCTATCAGTCTCAGTGAAGGAGGCGTGGCCTCTGTATCTATCAGTCTCAGTGAAGGAGGTGTGGCCTCTGTATCTGCCAGTCTCAGTGAAGGAGGCGTGGCCTCTGTATCTATCAGTCTCAGTGAAGGAGGCGTGGCCTCTGTATCTGCCAGTCTCAGTGAAGGAGGCGTGGCCTCTGTATCTATCAGTCTCAGTGAAGGAGGCGTGGCCTCTGTATCTATCAGTCTCAGTGAAGGAGGCGTGGCCTCTGTATCTATCAGTCTCAGTGAAGGAGGCGTGTCCTCTGTATCTATCAGTCTCAGTGAAGGAGGCGTGGCCTCTGTATCTATCAGTCTCAGTGAAGGAGGCGTGGCCTCTGTATCTATCAGTCTCAGTGAAGGAGGCATGGCCTCTGTATCTATCAGTCTCAGTGAAGGAGGCGTGGCCTCTGTATCTATCAGTCTCAGTGAAGGAGGCGTGGCCTCTGTATCTATCAGTCTCAGTGAAGGAGGCGTGTCCTCTGTATCTATCAGTCTCAGTGAAGGAGGCGTGGCCTCTGTATCTATCAGTCTCAGTGAAGGAGGCGTGGCCTCTGTATCTATCAGTCTCAGTGAAGGAGGCGTGGCCTCTGTATCTATCAGTCTCAGTGAAGGAGGCGTGTCCTCTGTATCTATCAGTCTCAGTGAAGGAGGCGTGGCCTCTGTATCTGTCAGTCTCAGTGAAGGAGGCGTGGCCTCTGTATCTATCAGTCTCAGTGAAGGAGGCGTGGCCTCTGTATCTATCAGTCTCAGTGAAGGAGTTTTACTCTTCAGAGCTCCCACTTTTGTAGATTGTACTTTGTGTATTGTGTTGTTTCACTTCCACACAGCTCTGAGTGTGTCATATTTGAATGTTGTCTGTTTCACTGAAGCCTTTTCCCCCCCAAACACAATCTGCATCTTTTGTCTCATCAGGTTTTGGTAAAGAGAAGGAGAAAGAGAAGAAGTTGGAGGAAGATGGTGCTGGAGCGAATGCACCTCAGTCTGCGTTTCTGGGCCCGACGCTTTGGGACAAAACGCTGCCATATGATGGAGACAACTTCCAGCTGGAGTACATGGACCTGGAGGAGTTCCTGTCTGAAAACGGCATTCCTGCCAACCCGCAGAGCGAGCAGAGCCAGATTACCCAGCAGCCCCTGCAGCAGAGCCCGACCCTGTCTTCACCGCCATCTGTGGTTGACCTGAGCAACCGGGCCAGCACCTCAGTACACGCTGACATGGTGACACAGGGCTGCCTACAGAGCCCCAGCCGATCAGGTACACACACACACACACACACACACACACACACACACACACACACACACACACACACACCTAACATGCCATTCCAGGCACTCAGATTCCCTGCAGTAAGAACTCATGTGCACACAAGTTCATGTTGATCGGCATTCTCTCTCTCACACACACACACACACACACACACACACACACACACACACACACACACACACACAGCACTTTTGAAGTGTGAAGTTTGGCCTGTGTTGTACACACCTGTGATTTATCAACACATTCTTACACAGACTTTTAGACTGGTCTTCACTCTGAGGAATTCTCAGTACTACAGGCGCTACACATGTAGCATTAACACCTTCACACCTGCAGATGTACTTTTTTTATCAACATTTAATTTTTTTAAAATTAAAGATGCAGTCTGTAATGTTTAATATGTACCTATGTGTGTAATATTCACAGAGTTATGTAGATTCCTTCGAATAAAATATGATTTACAACATTGACATGAAGGAGATCTTCGTCGTGCCTTTGTTGTAAACTTCTGTTTATGTTTTTCCGGCCCTGAAATTAGCTCCACCCATCTGGATAAAATTGAGAAAAATGAGTCTGGGTCAGTTGTAGGGAAGCAAAAAGTTTCTAATTTTTTTTAAATTGATGCATTTATTCATTCATTTATTTATTTGCAGTTGCTCGTGGTCATAAACCGCTGCTTTAAGATTAGATTTCTAAAGTAGGAATATGATGATCGAGTATCTCACATCACAAAAGAGCACGCTGTATTTATATCCTGATCATGCTGTACAGTGGATAAAGAAAAGAAAAGAAGTCGAAACTTTTCCCGTTTGGAGCAATATTAGGAAATCACTTCAAATTTACTGTTATTTCTGTCATCATTGTTTATCATTGACGAGGTGATTATGTAGAAACGAAGGATTCTCTTGGAGTCGCAGCAGCTACAATATTTTGCATTTTGCCGAGTGCTGGATTGTGATTGGTCAGAAGAGAAGGTGTTGATTAATTTTCGAGAACAGCAGCTCTGACAGTGGTGCAGGTTTATATTAATGCCGTCGTTCTAATACAGTATGTTGTGGTTTCTATAGTAACTACTCATTCACAGGGAATCGTACAGCAGATGCTCCACGTAAACAGATGTAGCGTTTCTGGAAGGAATCTACAATGTTGGTAAGAGTGACGTGACAAGCGACGGAACGACTGTTTATAGCTGCGATAATGTAAGTGTGAACAGGAACGAACTTGTTTCACGGATGTTCCAGAACGTTAAATGTACACTACCGTTCAAAAGTTTGGGGTCACCCAGACAATTTTGTGTTTTCCATGAAAAGTCACACTTTTATTTCCCACCATAAGTTGTAAAATGAATAGAAAATATAGTCAAGACATTTTTCTGGCCATTTTGAGCATTTAATCGACCCCACAAATGTGATGCTCCAGAAACTCAATCTGCTCAAAGGAAGGTCAGTTTTATAGCTTCTCTAAAGAGCTAAACTGTTTTCAGCTGTGCTAACATGATTGTACAAGGGTTTTCTAATCATCCATTAGCCTTCTGAGGCAATGAGCAAACACATTGTACCATTAGAACACTGGAGTGAGAGTTGCTGGAAATGGGCCTCTATACACCTATGGAGATATTGCACCAAAAACCAGACATTTGCAGCTAGAATAGTCATTTACCACATTAGCAATGTATAGAGTGGATTTCTGATTAGTTTAAAGTGATCTTCATTGAAAAGAACAGTGCTTTTCTTTCAAAAATAAGGACATTTCAAAGTGACCCCAAACTTTTGAACGGTAGTGTAGCTATAAATGGATAAAAGGTATAACATGCCGTCCTTTAAAGGTAGACTCCCTTTCAGATTTTTCAAGTGTTGGTCATAAAAAGAATTTTCCCCGACACCCAATTATTTTTGTTTAGTGACTCAGAGCTACTGAATTCGAATCACAGACTTCCAATTTTATTCGTTTTTTTTTAAATAGAACAATTAATGAATTTATCTCCCCATGTCCCTAAATTCTCCGCTATTTTTTTCCTGCTTCACCATGACCCAATACAAGATACTACATCATGCATCACATCCCGTGGTGGGCTTTCCCCGTTCACGCAAGGCATAGTGGGATACAAATTTGAAGCAGGAGAGAAAAATGGAGGACGCGAGCGTGTGAATGAAACGTGAAAGAGCGACTACAGTAACGGAAAGAAAGCGAGAAGAAAAGGCGTCATACATGTCAACCTATACGGAATGTCCGTATTTTATACGGATTTGATTCAATAAACGTAGTGTACGGGCGTATAAATAAAGTTATACGGATTCTTTAAAAAAACTTCAATATTTATTTAGAGTTATAATCAATTCCCACGATGATAAACGTACTGTACACCACAGCCAGCCAGTAAAGAGTCTTATGAAATCGCGCGTTATCTTGTGGTAGCGAGACTTCGTTCCACTTTTGATCATGCGCACACCGCATTGCGAGAATCCCGCCAACCGTGAAGTCATAGACATATAAACATAGACGCCGCCTTCTGCGTAGAATCATACGTCATCCTCGCCACCATATTGGATGTGGCAAAGTGGAGATTCTTCAGCCGTCTCTGGTATAGCGTCTAGACAGTAGCCGAGAATAAAGATGCCTCATTCATGTGCTGCGTTTAACTGTACCAACAGGTTTACCGTCCAAACGAGATCACATGGGATTACCTTTCACAGGTGAGACT